>NC_064640.1:688890982-689194012 GCF_023864345.2 Schistocerca serialis cubense | reverse complement strand
GTACTGTATTGATGTTCTTTGTTTCATGTGATTGACACATTATTCAGTTACCTTTTGCATTATTCGTTATCTTGCGCATTTGATTCGCTGCCTTCAATCACTCAAATCATATAATGTCGGTAAATAATTGGTGTTATAGGCGCACTAGTAAATTACTCTTTGCCTTACAGTTCCACATCTTCACACACATTGTTCTTTTCAGCATTTGATTCACCCTCTGTGACCTGGTCTCCTTCAGCGTCCCATTTGGTATCAGTAGACGGTTTTTATCGACGTTCAAGATGTATCCATTACCCAAGAAGCATCTAGGCATGCAGCTCATCTACCATTGCTGCTGAAGATGTTTCCGTTCCCCAGGAGACGTTAGAGTTCTACTGCACAAGTTAGGGAGATGATGGGAGTGTACCTCTGACTTATTGTAAATTACTGTTACTTTCAAATACTAAAGTAATACGATAGTTATTATTGAGCCGTGGTATCGACGTACTTGGAAATTACTTTTTACGTTAATGGAGCATCACTCACATCACTTATGTGTCTTGAGAATTTGGTTCGGTATTGTAAAACAACTTCCACAACAGCTCTGCTGATTTGCTGTTTTCTGGTATTCAGGTACCTTAGTGATACTGATTACATAGTGGGTTACACTTTGCAATAAAGGGCCACCTCTCGCTCAATATGGTCATCTTCAGCAGTTACTTCATCATTGTGTTGTGGTGGTCATCAACATCCTAACTGCCATCGTATTCAGGTACTACAATGATGATTGTATTGTGGTATGGACATGTAATTAAATAACGTTTTGAATCACAGGAATATTACTTGATGTTCATGATTATCTTCATTACCAGAATTTCCACTTTGAGGGTACCTGTCATAAGGCTGCTACGTCCTATATTTGCAAGTTTCAAGTACTACAATAATACTGACAGCGCATGTATCGATAGAGATTACAACACAACACCGGCACATTATCAGATTACTGATTGCGTTGACGAAAAATAATTTCTCGCAGATAGTTGTTTCAGAATATTTATCGTCTGTGTGAGGATGTCACAATCACTTCCACAAATGCCAGCTGCTGCTTCCAAACAACAGCACAACTACCAACTGTTCAATCCATCAGCAACATGCGTTTCCATCAATAGGTAGCTGTGAATAACAATCAAGATAATATGCTTCTGCCAAAATGCGACAGTGACTGCTTTTGTGGGCTCCATGGAAATTTGTGGTAAGTTCATATGGGACCAAACTGCTGAGGTTATCGGTCCCTAGGCTTACACACTAATCTAACTTAAACTAACTTACGCTAAGAATAACACACACACACACACACACACACACACACACACTCACACACACACACACACACACATGCCCGAGGGAGGACTCGAACCTCCGACGGGGGTAGCCGCGCGAACCGTGGCAAGGCGCCCCAGACCTCGAGGGTACATCGTGCGGCCTGGGTACTTTAGTGCAGGTGCTAATGCAAGTGTGGAGGCTGGCGATTGTCTGGGTGCCAACGATGTCTTTTACTGTTGCACTCACCCAATCGCCAGTTGCCGTGCATGCTGTACATCAGACCTGTGTCGGTCAATATGTGGCGGTATCCATCAACAGCATAGCTATCCCTGGTGTCGAAGGTCTTGGAGATGGTAGAGTGCAGAATGATGATAATGGTAATTCAGGCATGGTGGATGATGATTGTGTAGTCCTGACATATTGTTAAATCGTTGTAAGGAACACACAATTGTCGTTCGCCTTGCTTGGTGACCTTAAGTAGTGCTTCTGTACATGCCAGGCGATCTCTTTCAACAATTCATCTGAAATCACTGTGAATTCTTTGTGAAAGGTAAGAGTGCTGTTCTCCAAGAGGTTATGTACTATGATGCTAACAGATCGATATTGTACTGCTATTGTCGTCTCATAACCGTCATTCTTTTTGCAACAGTCTGGTTAATGTCCATGGTATATTTCTGATTAAGACCATCAAAGAGTCATCGCCTTCGCCAAGAGGCTCAACTGCCACCGCTCTGAAAGATGCAAAATCTTCCTTGCGAGGCGGATGAGTGATATTACACAAACACAATGCGTTGTAACGATTTCTCGATGTATCGTAATAGTTGCATGAAGCAATTATATTATTAAATTACTGTTATCGTTACACTACCATCACACACTGCGCATTGGAAAGACGAGCTCTAGTTCTCAAAGTGTGAGTGAGCCTCCGTATCTTAAGCTATTGTAACTATGGTGATTATTTCGTAAGGCTGTAAGGTTCTAAATTTAACCTTTGTGTTATAGGATCATCACTCGTTGCTGTTAGCTATTTTCAGCATTAATTTGCAAATGTGAGCTGGTATTCATGAGCAGACGATCTGCCACTGCTGTTCTCAAGCAGGAGATACTAAAATAAAATTGATTACTTCAGCATGTCCAAATGTTATTAAATATTCTTTTTATGACAGGGCACGACTATGTGCTTATGGGTATCTGCAGCACCTGATACGCTGTAATGACGTAGTCTCGTTCAACAGTCCAGCTGCCTTAGGTGTTTTCAAGTACTGAGGTACTGTATTCATTTAGAATACGTTGTGGCACCGTAATAAAATTACCTTATCGATCCAATGACAGGCAAGTTCTTGTCGTTGCTTTCGAATATAAAAATAGATGAATGATGCTGATTAATTCATGGTTTTAAGATGTTATTAAATTAGTCTCTTTCTCACAGGTCCATCCCATAGCGTCAGCCCTTGATTCGCTATTGAGAAGTGGTTGCCATCAACACACAAGCTACCACTTCGGTTTTCTGTTATTCAGGTACTGTCAATAATTTTGACTACTTCATGGTAATGACGTGTTATTAAACTACTTCACACGTTACTCGATAATCACCTACAGCTCATGGTTTGCTCCAGCTCTAGAATTGTACGAATATGCATAGAAAAACAGGCTACCATCGCTTATTCAAGTATTTACGTACTGCATTGCTGTTAAGGACTTCATGGATTGAAACATTCCTATTATATCTTTTGTATTACTGGTTTCTTCCACATCTCATTCGCTGCTTTCAAGCACTCAGATCCCATAATGTAGTTAACTACTTTATTGTCTAGACACGTCATTAAATTATACTTCGCGTTTAGAACCATTGGCCTGGAAGATCTATCGTGTTCCTATGAGGTAGATGTGTAATGCTACTCAAACTCAATGCATTGTAATGATTTATCCTTGGATCGTAAAGATTGCTCGAAGCAATCACATTATTACATTAATCTTCCCATCACACTACAGTCAGACACTGTGCATGGGAAGCATGAGGTCTCGTTCTCAAAGTGTATGTTGGTCTCCCTATCATTAGCTATTATGATGATGGTGATTAATTGGTAGTAATATCAGTTTGTGAAATTACTCTTCCTGTTATAGGACCTGCTTCCCAAATGTGAAATTGCTTCCATGAGTAGACCTTCTGCCATGGTCGTTTTCATGTATGAAGTATTGAAATGATGCTGATCACTTCACGCTATAAACATCTTATTAAAAACTAATTGTGTTGCACGCCATGACTAAGTGCTCATGCTTATCTGCATTAACAGTAGTGACGTAGTCTCCATGAAAAGCTCAGCTGCCGCAGATGTTTTCAAGCATTCAGGAACTGAAGTCATACTGATGACATTGTAATTAAATTACCTTTACCATTATTCCCCATGCACAGTTATCTTCACACGTGGTTCGTCACTGTAAATTGTTCTCCAGTCACAGGAAGGTTCTCATCACTTGTTTCAAATATTCAGGTAGACTAATGGTGGTGTTTACTTCGTGGTATTAACATGATATTAAACTAGTCCGTGCTTCACAGGGTCATTAAATGTTTGCTTACACATCAGCAAGAGGTGTTTCCATCAATAGGTCCTGTGAATGAGGTTCGAGATATATCCTTATGCCTAGATGCGACAGTGGCTTGTTTTTGTGGGCTCCGTATACTGCAGTGAAGGTACCAAGGAGTACCCAGAGGCTGCCGACTATATGGCTGCCACATGATATTTGTTGCTGTAGCAGTCACAAATTCGCTAGCTGCCGGGCATGCTCTACCTCAGGCTTGCGTCGGTCAATATGTGTTGGCTTCTATCAACAGCATATTTAGCTCTAGTTACGAAAATGTTACCTTTGTCTTGGCGATGGTAGAGTCCTACTGTACAAGTAAAGTACAGGATAATGATGATGGTAATTCAAACATGGTCGGTGATGGTTGTGTAGTATCGACATATTTTTTTTAAATTATTGTTTGGAAAACACTGTTGGCACTTGCCTTTCATGGTAAGTTTAAGCAGTGGTTCTCTCCATGACACCACTTTCAACACTGCATCTGAAAACACTCTTCAAGAAGCATTCTTTCCAAAAGGTCAACTTAGGAAATCCTGTTGCTATCCACGGCATATTTTAGTTTGTGTCCATCAATGGGTGATCGCTTGCCCTGGGACACTCAACTACCTTCGATCTGGAATATGTATCTACATCTACATCAACATCCATACTCCGCAAGCCACCTGACGGTTTGTGGCAGAGGGTACCTTCAGTACCTCTATCGGTCCTCCCTTCTATTCCAGTCTCGTATTGTTCGTGGAAAGAAAGATTGTCGTTTTGCCTCTGTGTGGGCTCTAATCTCTCTGATTTTATCCTCATGGTCACATCGCGAGATATACGTAGGAGGGAGCAATATACTGCTTGACTCATCGGTGAAGGTATGTTCTCGAAACTTCAACAAAAGCCCATTCCGAGCTACTAAGCGTCTCTCCTGCAGAGTCTTACACTGGAGTTTATCTATCATCTCCGTAACGCTTTCGCGATTTCTAAATGATCCTATAACGAAGCGCGCTGCTCTCCGTTGGATCTTCTCTATCACTTCTATCAACCCTATCTGGTACGGATCCCACTCCGGTGAGCAGTACTCAAGCAGTGGGCGAACAAGTGTAGTGTAACCTACTTCCTTTGTTTTCGGATTGCATTTCCTTAGGATTCTTCCAATGAATCTCAGTCTGGCATGTGCTATACCGACGATCAACTTTATATGATCATTCCATTTTAAATCACTCCTAATGCCCACTCCTAGATAATTTATGGAATTAACTGCTTGCAGTTGCTGACCTGCTATATTGTAGCTAAATGATACAGTATCTTTCTTTCTATGTATTCGCAGCACAATACACTTGTCTACATTGAGATTCAATTGCCACTGCCTGCTCCATGCGTCAATTCGTTGCAGATCCTCCTGCATTTCAGTACAATTTTCCATTGTTACACCCTCTCGATATACTACAGCATCATCCACAAAAAGCCTCAGTGAACTTCCGATGTTATCCACAAGGTCATTTATGTATATTGTGAATAGCAATGGTCCTACGACACTCCCCTGCGGCACACCTGAAATCACTCTTACTTCGGAAGACTTCTCTCCATTGAGAATGACATGCTGCGTTCTGTTATCTAGGAACTCTTCAATCCAATCACACAATTGTTCTGATAGTCCATATGCTCTTACTTTGTTCATTAAACGACTGTGGGGAACTGTATCGAACGCCTTGCGGAAGTCAAGAAACACGGCATCTACCTGTGAACCCGTGTCTATGGCCCTCTGAGTCTCGTGGACGAATAGCGCGAGCTGGGTTTCACACTATCTTCTTTTTCAAAACCCATGCTGATTCCTACAGAGTAGATTTCTAGTCTCCAAAAAAGTCATTATACTCGAACACAATACGCGTTCCAAAATTCTACAACTGATCAACGTTAGAGATACAGGTCTATAGTTCTGCACATCTGTTCGACGTCTGTTCTTGAAAACGGGGATGACCTGTGCCCTTTTCCAATGCTTTGGAACGCTACACTCTTCTAGAGACCTACGGTTCACCGCTGCAAGACAGGGAGCATTTTCCAAGGAGGTCGATGAGACTTACTACTGAGTCACAAGGTATTGTAATGATTTATCCATAGATTGTAACGGTTGCACGAAGCAATTACACTATTAAATTAATATTATCGTCATACTACCTTGACACACAGTGCATGGGAAGTATGAGCGCCAGTTCTCGAAGTGCAAGTTCTCCACGTCATTAGCTATTGTAATGTGAGTTATTACTTCGTGGTACTGGCGGGTTTTTAATTTACTCTTTGTGTTATCTTACCATTACCCGCTTCTGATAAGTATTTTCAGCACCACTTAGCAAATGTGAGATGGTCTCCATGACCAGAACAACTGCCATCGCTGTTTACATAATAAAGTACTGCAATGATGTTGATTACTTCAGTGTATCCACATGTCATTAAATACTCTTTTTGTTACAGGGTACGAACAGGGGCTAATGCTTATCTGTAGCGCCGGATTCTCAAAAATTATGTAATTTCCTTTAACACCGCAGCTGCCATAGATATTTTCATGTATTCAGATCAGGTAATCATATTGATTACATTGTAGCGTCGTAATAAAATTACTTTTAGGATTTTAATACCAACACTCGTTGCCCATAATTGTCTTTACGCGCGATTCGCTATTCTAAATGGTTCTCCAGGGACAGGCAAGTTATCATCGCCATTTTCATATACTCAAATAGATTAATAATGCTAACTATTTCGTGATTTTAACATGTTATTAAATTAATCTTTGTTTCACAGGACTAGCACATGTTTATCGTCAGTACTCGACAGATAATAGTGAGTTAGTTTCGACCAACAAACCGGCTACCATTGCAGATTGCTGTTATTCATCTAGTGTCAATGACGTTCACTGCTTCGTGGTAATGGAATCGTATTAAATTACTTCTCACGCTACAGGACCATCGGCTGCTGCTCCAGCGCTAGGAACGCTGCAAACAGTTTATCTTCGCCAACAGAGAAGCTGCAGCCACTGTTTCAAGTATCTATGTACTGCACTGATGTTAATACTTTAAGAGATTGACACGTCATTATATAATTTTTTGCAATATTGTTTATCTTCGACGTATAATTCGTTTTTTTTCTTCAAGTATTCAGATCCTGTAATGAAAGTAAGTACTTGTTGGTAGAGACACGTTGTGAAATTACTTTTTACGTTACAGTACCATCTCTTCCAACACATTGTTATTTTCAGCAGGTCTTTAACTTGGTCTCCCACAACGTCATGACTTGGTATCAAAGGATATTTGTACTCGACGTTAAAGATGTATCCCGTACCCGAGACGCAAGAAGGCATGTAGCTCATATATTACTGCTGCTGATGATGTTTCCATTCTTTCGGAGACGATATTACCGTACGAGTGAAGTACAGGATAATGAAAATGGCAATTCGTTTATGGCCGATAATGATTGTGTACAGAAATACTATTATTTGCAAATATAAAAGTAATTTAATAACCTTGATTGAGCTGTAGTATCAACATATTTAGAAATGGCTGTTTACATTTAGGGACATCACACACCTCACAAGTGTGTCTTCAGAGTTTGGTTTGGTACTGCAAGATTACCCTCACAGCAGCTTAGGTGAGTATGCTGCTTTCAAGTATTCAGCTACCTTAATGATAGTGATTTCATTGTGGTTTCCTCTATGCATTACAGAGATACCTTTCGCTCCATATGGTCATCTTCAGCAGTTGTTTCATCACTGTGAGATGATGGTCATCAACAGCGCAGCTACCATTGCAGGTGCTATACTGATATGATTTGCATCTTGACATCGATGCGATGAGTTTGAGAACCTTATTCATAGTTTTAAGATGGGTCGATCAACAGCCTGTATGTTATAACTTTTTTCCAGTATCCAGGGTCGATGATGAAGACGACGTCATTGTGGTATGGACCGGTTATTAATTTATGTTTTGAAATACAGGAATATTATACATACCTCCCACAATTTATTTGCCACTGCGAGGTGATATCATTCAAAGGGCAAGTATTCACATACTGCAGTCATGTTGATAATGCATTCAAGGATAGGGATTACAACAGAAAAACGACCTATTATCATGTTATTGTTTTTGTTGCAGAAGCCTCACTTGATGCACACACTTATCAGAATTTTTATCGTCTGTGTGAGGATGTCTCAAACGATTGCATAAGTTCCATAAGATCCATCTCTGCTTACCAAAAATATGCTCAACGCATCAGCAAGAGGTGTTTCCATCAATAGGTGCCTGTGGATCATCCTTCTGCCAAGATGCTACAGTGACTGGTCTCTATATACTGCACTGAAAGTGCTAATGTGTGCATGGAAGCTGGCGACTGTCTGGCTGTCACACGATAGTTTTTACCGTGGCAGTCTCCCAGTTGCTAGTTGCCGTGCATGCTATATCTCTTTCCGGTGTCATCTCTTACTGGTATCTCACAATATGTGGGGGTCTCCATCAGCATCATAACAACCACTGTTGCCGAAGATGTTACTGTTGCCTTAGAGATGGTAGTGTGCTACAGTACATGTAAGGTATAGGATAAGGGTAATGGTAATTCATGCACAGTGATGATTGTTGTGTAGCCACAACATATTATTTAATTATTGTAACAAACACACAATTGTCAGTGGCCTTCCATGGTAAGCTTAAGGAGTGTTGGTGTCCAAGTGAGGAGGTTTCTGTCAACAATGAATTTGAAACTACTGTTCAGGAAGCATTCTTTCCAAGATTTGAGTGCTCTTCCCCAAAAGGTTATTTACTGTGATGATAATAGCATGTTGTGAAAATGCTATAATGGTCTAAGTACTGTCACTCATTTTGTATGGAACCCAGGACATGTGGCTCTTAATGAATTTAATATTGTCGATCAACAGTTTAGCTAATAAATAGTTGATCTGTTTGCGTGTGACAGTAGTCAAGAACACCTCACTGTCATGGAGGTTCAAATTGTGTTTCTTTTAGTATATGTGACCGCGACGTGGTAGCCGTCCATGGTATACTTCAGACTGTGGCCATCGATGAGTGATCACATGGGCCAGGAGGCTACTGCAATCGCCCACAAAGATGTATTATTTCCTTGGAGGTGAATAAGTATAAAACATTATTTGTAAAGCTGCAGAAACATCACTTGTTTCACATGGCTACATTCAGATTTTTTATCGTTTGTACGAGGATGTCTCAATCGATTCCACTAGTACCAGCTGCTTCTATACAAAGAACAGTACAGTTTCCAACTACTCAACCCTTCAGCAATAGGTGTTGCCATCAATAGGCGCATATGAATGTCATTCAAGATATATCCTTCCGCGAAGCTATGACAATGAGTGTGCTCCGTGTAATGCAGTGAAAGTGCTAAAGTACATTCCATGTGTATGCATGGAAACTGGCGACTGTCTGGCTGACACACGGTATTTGTTACTGTGGCAGTCACCCAATCGCTAGCTGCCATGCATACTATACCTCAGACTTGTGTCAGTCAATATTGTTGGACACTTCCAAAAGCTTAAACGCCACTAGACCCGAACATATTATCGTTGCCTTGGAGATGGTAGAGAGTTACTGTACGTGTAACGTACAGTCTATGGGTGATGGTAACTCATTCCTGGATTATGGCGGTTGTACAGCCCGCCATATTATCAAATTAATGCAAGGAACACACAATTTTCACTCGACTTACGTGGTATGCTTATGCAGTTCTTCAGTCCATGTGAGATGGCAATTTCAATAACACATCTGAAATCGCAGGTTAGCAAGCATTCTTTCCAGGATGTAAGAGTCCTCTTCCCAAGATGCTCTTTATGATGATGATAATAGCACGATATGAAATTGCTATAGTTGTCTAAATGCCATCATTCACTTTGTATGTCTGCCCCAATAGCTGAGTGACTAGCGTGATGGATTGCCGTCCTACGGGCCCGGGTTCGATTCCCAGCTGGGCCGGGGATTTTCTCCGCTCGGGGACTGGGTGTTGTGTTGTCTTCATCATCATTTGCCCCATCCGGCGCGCAGGTCGCCCAATGTGGCGTCGAATGTAATAAGACCTGCACCAAGGCGGCCGGACCTGCCCCGTAAGGGGCCTCCTGGCCAATGACGCCAAACGCTCATTTCCATTTCATTCACTTTGTATGGAAGGTAACACACGTGCTTCTTAATCAGCAGTTTAACCAACAATAATTGACCAGTCTGTGTGTGTTAGTTGTCAATAACACGTCGCTGTCATCAAAGTTTAAGTTATGTCCGTTAATTAAACAGCGACCGTGACGTCGTTACTGTCCGTCATATACTTCAGGTTGTGTCCTTCAGTGGGTGATCGCACGTGCTAGGAAACTCTGCTGACATCGCTCAGGAGATTGAACGAAGTAATCACATTATTGAAATACAGTTACTGTCACACTAGCTTAGCACACCGTGCATGGGAAGCATGGAAGTGTTCTCCCCATCATTAGCTGTTATAATGATAGTGATTACTTTGTAGTACTGACAGGTTCTTAACTTACTCTTAGCGTTACAGGACCGTTACTCGCTTCTGTTAGCTATCTTCACACCAACTAGCAATTGTGAGATGGACGACAGTTCACCTGCCATTACTATTCTCAAGTATGAGTTTTTGAAATTATGTTGATTACTAGAGGATATCCACTTGTCGTGGAATATCCTTTATGTTACAATACATTACAAGATGCTCATGCTGATCTGTAGCACCTGATTCGCAATAATGACGTAGTCTCCATCAACAGTCCTGCAGTCAAAGATGCCTTCAAGTATACAAGTACTGTGATAATTTTGATTACAGTGCGGCATCGTAACAAAACTACCTTTAATTCGACGTTGTATAATGTTCTCCAGTGACAGACAAGTTTTCATCGCTGTTTTCAAATATTCAGATAGATTAATGACGCTGATTAGTTAGTAGGATTAACATGTTATTAAATTTGTCTTTGCATCACAAGCGTTACATGAAACTTCTTGGCAGATTAAAACTGCGTGCCGGACCGAGACTCGAACTCGGGACCTTTGCCTTTCGCGGGCAAGTGCTCTACCGACTGAGCTACCCATGCACAAATCACGCCTCCTCCTCGCAGCTTTACTTCCGCCAGTACCTCGTCTCCTACCTTCCAAACTTCACAGAAGCTCTCCTGCGAACCTTGCAGAACTAGCACTCCTGAAAAAAAGGATATTGCGGAGACATGGCTTGGCTACAGCCTAGGGAATGTTTCCAGAATGAGATTTTCACTTGCCTGCGAAAGGCAAAGGTCCCGAGTTCGAGTCTCGGTCCGGCACACAGTTTGAATCTGCCAGGAAGTTCACTCCGCTGCAGAGTGAAAAATCACATTCTAAAAGCATTACATGTTTATCCTCAGCACTTCAATCACCATGTTCATATGATTTCCATCAACAGTCCAGCTATCATTGCTCTTTGCTGTTATACAGGTACTGTCATTAAATATCACAACTTCGTGGTAATGACATGTAATTAAATTACTTCTTGCATTACACGACCATCACTTGCTGCTCATGGTTTGCTCCAGGTCTAGAATTGCTATGAAGACATTATCTCCGTCGACAGACATTCTGCCATCGCTGATTCAAGTATTGACGTACAGTGTTGAAGTAATATAGTTCGTGGATCGACAGTCTGTTATATTATCTATTGCGTTATTGGTTACCTTACACGTTTGATATGCTGCTTCACAGCACACAGATCTTGTAATTTAGGTAACTACTTAATGGTATAGACGCTTTATTAACTTACTCTTTGTGTTACAGGACCATCGCCCCAGAAGATGTATTATTTTCCTAGGAGGTGGACGAGTGATACTTCGCAGGCACAGTGCATTGTAATGATTTATCCATCGATCGTAATTGCTGCACAAAGCGATCACATTATTAAATTACCATTTACATCACACTACCGTGCCTCCCCCCATGAACCATGGACCTTGCCGTTGGTGGGGAGGTTTGCGTGCCTCAACGATACAGATAGCCGTACCGTAGGTGCACCCACAACGGAGGGGTATCTGTTGAGAGGCCAGACAAATGCGTGGTTCCTGAAGAGGGGCAGCAGCCTTTTCAGTAGTTGCAGGGGCAACAGTCTTGATGATTGACTGATCTGGCCTTGTAACACTAACCAAAATGGCGTTGCTGTTGTGGTACTGCGAACGGCTGAAAGCAAGGGGAAACTACAGCCGTAATTTTTCCCGAGGGCATGCATCTTTACTGTACGGTTAAATGATGATGGCGTCCTCTTGGGTAAAATATTACGGAGGTAAAATTGTCCCCCATTCGGATCTCCGGGTGGGGACTACTCAAGAGGACGTCGTTATCAGGAGAAAGACAACTGCCATTCTACGTATCGGAGCGTGGAATGTCAGATCCCTTAATCGAGCAGGTAGGTTAGAAAATTTAAAAAGGGAAATGGATACGTTAAAGTTAGATATAGTGGGAATTAGTGAAGTTCGGTGGCAGGAAGAACAAGACTTCTGGTCAGGTGAATACAGGGTTATAAATACAAAATCAAATAGGGGTAATACAGGAGTAGGTTTAATAATGAATAAAAAATAGGAGTGCGGGTAAGCTACTACAAACAGCATAGTGAACGTATTATAGTGGCCAAGATAGACACGAAGCCCATGCCTACTACAGTAGTACAAGTTTATATGCCAACTAGCTCTGCAGATGACGAAGAAATTGAAGAAATGTATGATGAGATAAAAGAAATTATTCAGGTAGTGAAGGGAGACGAAAATATAATAGTCATGGGTGACTGGAATTCGACAGTAGGAAAAGGAAGAGAAGGAAACATAGTAGGTGAATATGGATTGGGGCTAAGAAATGAAAGAGGAAGCCTTCTGTTAGAATTTTGCACAGAGCATAACTTAATCATAGCTAACACTTGGTTCAAGAATCATAAAAGAAGGTTGTATACATGGAAGAATCCTGGAGATACTAAAAGGTATAAAATAGATTATATAATGGTAAGACAGAGATTTAGGAACCAGTTTTTAAATTGTAGAACATTTCCAGGGGCAAATGTGGACTCTGACCACAATCTATTGGTTATGAACTGTAGATTAAAATAGAAGAATTTGCAAAAAGGTGGGAATTTAAGGAGGTGGGACCTGGATAAACTGACTAAACCAGAGGTTGTACAGAGTTTCAGGAACAGCATAAGCGAACAATTGACAGGAATGGGGGAAAGAAATACAGTAGAAGAAGAGTGGGTAGCTCTGAGGGATGAAGTAGTGAAGGCAGCAGAGGATCAAGTAGGTAAAAAGACGAGGGCTAGTAGAAATCCTTGGGTAACACAAGAAATATTGAATTCAATTGATGAAAGGAGAAAATATAAAAATGCAGTAAATGAAGCAGGCAAAAATGAATACAAACGTCTCAAAAATGAGATCGACAGGAAGTGCAAAATGGATAAGCAGGGATGGCTAGAGAACAAATGTAAGGATGTAGAGGCTTATCTCACTAGGGGTAAGATAGATACTGCCTACAGGAAAATTAAAGAGACCTTTGGAGAAAAGAGAGCCACTTGTATGAATATCAAGAGCTCAGATGGAAACCCAGTTCTAAGCAAAGAGGTGAAAGCAGAAAAGTGGAAGGAGTATATAGAGGGTCTATACAAGGGCGATGTACTTCAGGACAATATTATGGAAATGGAAGAGGATGTAGATGAAGATGAAATGGAAGATACGATACTGCGTGAAGAGTTTGATAGAGCACTGAAAGACCTGAGTCGAAACAAGGCCCCGGGATTAGACAACATTCTATTAGAACTACTGATGGCCTTGGGAGAACCAGTCCTGACAAAACTCTACCATCTGTTGAGCAAGATGTACGAGACAGGCGAAATACCCTCAGACTTCAAGAAGAATATAATAATTCCAATCCCAAAGAAAGCAGGTGTTGACAGATGTGAAAATGACCGAACTATCAGTTTAATAAGTCGCAGCTGCAAAATACTAACGCGAATTATTTACAGACGAATGGAAAAACTGGTAGAAGCCGACCTCGGGGAAGATCAATTTGGATTCTGTAGAAATGTTGTAACACGTGAGGCAATATTGACCTTACGACTTATCTTAGAAGAAAGATTAAGGAAAGGCAAACCTACGTTTCTAGCATTTGTAGACTTAGAGAAAGCTTTTGACAATGTTGACTGGAATACTCTCTTTCAAATTCTAAAAGTGGCAGGGGGCGAAAGGCTATTTATAATTTGTACAGAAACCAGATGGCAGTTATAAGAGTCGAGGGGCATGAAAGGGAAGCAGTGGTTGGGAAGGGATTGAGACAGGGTTGTAGCCTATCCCCGATGTTATTCAATGTGTATATTGAGCAGTAAAGGAAACAAAAGAAAAATTTGGAGTAGGTATTAAAATCCAGGGAGAAGAAATAAAAACTTTGAGGTTCGCCGATGACATTGTAATTCTGTCAGACACAATAAAGGACTTGGAAGAGCAGTTGAACGGAATGGACAGTGTCTTGAAAGGAGGGTATAAGATGAACATCAACAAAAGCAAAACGAGGATAATGGAATGTAGTCGAATTAAGTCGGGAGATGCTGAGGGAATTAGATTAGGAAATGAGACACTTAAAGTAGTAAAAGAGTTTTGCTATTTGGGGAGCAAAATAACTGATGATGGTCGAAGTAGAGAGGATATAAAATGTAGACTGGCAATGGCAAGGAAAGCGTTTCTGAAGAAGAGAAATTTGTTAACATCGAGTATAGATTTAAATGTCAGGAAGTCGTTCCTGAAAGTATTTGTATGGAGTGTAGCCATGTATGGAAGTGAAACATGGAGAATAAATAGTTTGGACAAGAAGAGAATAGAAGCTTTCGAAATGTGGTGCTACAGAAGAATGTTGAAGATTAGGTGGGTAGATCACGTAACTAATGAGGAGGTATTGAATAGGATTGGGGAGAAGGGAAGTTTGCGGCACTACTTGACTAGGAGAAGTGATCGGTTGGTAGGACATGTGCTGAGGCATCAAGGGATCACAAATTTAGCATTGGAGGGCAGCGTGGAAGGTAAAAATCGTAGAGGGAGACCAGGAGATTAATACACTAAGCAGATTCAGAAGGATGTAGGTGCAGTAGGTACTGGGAGATGAAGGAGCTTGCACAGGATAGATTAGCATGGAGAGCCGCATCAAGCCAGTCTCAGGACTGAAGACCACAACAACAACAACAACACACTACCGTCACACATTGTGCGTGGGAAAAGTGAGCAATCGTTCTCAAAGTGTGAGCTGGCCTCACCACCATTAGCCGTTGTAGTGCTGGTGATTATTTCGTTGTATTGATAGGTCCTTAAATTACTATTGATGTTACAGGACCATTACTCCTTGCTGATCGCTGTCGTCAGGATCAGTTCGCAAATGGGAGCTGGTCTCCATGAGTAGACTACATTCCACTGTTGTTTTCTAGCATTATGTATTTAGTGATGTTGATTACTCCCGGATATCAACGTGTTATTAAATACTCTTTGTGTTACATGGCATGAATAGGTGCTCGTGCTTATCTGCAGCACCTGATTCGCGGTAATGAAGTAGTCACCATCAACAACATAGCTATCATAGAGTTTCAAGTATTCAGATCCGGTATCACACTGATTACCTTTAGGTTTTCAGAACCATCATTCCCTGCTCGTAGTTACCTTCACACCTGATTCTCCACTGTAAATTGTTCTCCACTGACAGGCAAGTTATCATCTCTGTTACCAAATATTCAGATCTATTAATAATACTGATTACTTCGTGGTATTAACATCTTATTAAATTAGACGTTTGTTCCGAGGACCATCACGTGTTTATCGTTCGCACCTGATTCATTATGGTGAGGTGGTTTCCACCAACAGACAAGCCACCATCGTGTCTGCTATTATTCAGGTACTGATAATAATTCTTACTAACTCCTGGTAATGATAAGGTATCAGATGACTTCTAGTGTTACAGGACCATCACTTGCTGTCATGGTTTGCTTCAGCTCTAGAATCTCTACTAGGATCTTATATCCGTCGACATCTAAGCTGCTATCGCTATTTAAAGGATTTACGTACAGCATTGTAAACAATTACTTCACGTGACTGATACATCATTATACTATCCGTAGCATTACTTGTTATTTTTCGCATTTGATTCGCAGCTTTCAAACACTCGGACCGTATAATGTAGGTAACCACTTGGTGTCACAGGCACACTAATAAAGCACTCTTAACATCACAGGACCATCTCTTCCTACACTTTGTTACTGTCAGCGTTTGATTCACCTTCTGTAGTCTGTTCTCCCTCAGCGTCAAGTGTTGCTACCAATAGATGTTTGATATGGACGTCCAAGATGTATCCCTTACCCAATACGCATCAAAGTATGCAGCTCATATATCAATGCTGCTGAAGATTTTCATTCCCCAGGTGATACTAATGTTCCACTGCACAATGAAAGTACAGTATAATGATTACTGATATGGCAATCCATGCATGGTGGATGATTGTTATGTAGTTGTGATATACTGTTAAATTCCTGTTATTTCCAAATATTTAAGTAGCTTAATAATTTTAATTCTCCTGTCGTATCGTCATAGTTTGAAACTGCTTTTTACATCAAAGGAACATCAGTCACATTACATTGTGTTTTCAGAATTTAATTCGGTATTGTAAGATCATTTTCACAACAGCTCAGTTGCCCTTCTTGTTTTCGAGTATTCAGCTGCCTGAATAACACATTACAATGTATACATTGTGGTATACTCAATGAATTACATTATTAAATTACTACTTGAGATGTAGGACCGTCTTTTTCAACACATGGCAATTTGACCACCTTATTCACAATTGTAAGATGGTATCCCTCAACAGTCTATCCGCCATCAAATTCAGGTACTACATTGTTGAAAATTGCATTGTGGTATGGATAAGTTATTATATCGCCCTTACAATTACAGGAACATCGCGCATTGTTCATGATTATCTTCAACACTTCATTTGCCACGTTGAGGTGTTATCCGTCAAGGGAGAAGCTATCACCGATATTTGCAAGTATTCAAGTACAGCAGTACTGTTGACAACGCATGCATTGATAGAGAATGTAACACACGCTCGACATGTAATGAGATTACTATTTCTGTTGCAGACTTGTCACTTGCTACACGTAATTAACTTCAGATTTTTAACGCCTGTCGAGGGTATCTCTGTCGGTTCCATAAATGTCGGCTGCTGCGTCCAAATAATAGCAAAACTGAGAACTATTCAGCCCGTCAGCAAGAAATGTTTCCATCAATAGGTGTCGGTCAGTGACATTCAAGATATATGCTCCTGCCAAGATACCACAGTGGCCGTTTTCGTTGGCTCCTTGTACTACAGTAAAGGTTCTAATGTGTGCTGGTACTGTCTGGCTACTACACGACAGTTGTGTCAGTCACCCAATCGTTACCTGCCATTCATACTATTCCTCAGACTTCTTTTGATCAATATGTGGTGTTCTCCACCAACAGGTTACTAACCACTGCTGCTGAAGATGTTACCGTTGTCTTGGAGACACAAGAATGCTACTGTACAAGTAAGGTACAGGATAAGAGTAATGTTAATTCGTGACTGGCGGATGACGGTTGTGTAGTCACGGCGTATTATCAAATTACTGTAAAGAACACACAATCGTCACTCGACCTGCATGCTATGCTTAAGCCGTGGTTCTGTCCATGTGACGTCGCATCTTTCAACAATGCATCTGAAATCACTGTTCAGGGCGTATTCTTTGTAAGAGGTAAGAGTGCTCTTCGTAAAGAGACTATTTACTGTGATGATAACAGCGCGTTATTAAATTGCTATAGTCCTCTAAATACCATCACTCATTCGGTGTGGAATGCAAAGCATGTGGTTCTTAATGGGTGAGCTATTGTTGGTCGACAGTTTCGCTAACAAATAATTGATCAGTCTGCGTTTGATGTTGTTCGGTAACACCTCGCTGCTGCCATCGAAGTTCAAGTTGTGCTCTTTTCATAAAAAGGGACCGCGACCTCATTGCTGTCCATTGTATATTTCAGATTCAGTCCATCAGTGGGAGATAGCCTGCACCAGGAGGCTCAACTACTATCGCTCTGGAAGAAGCTTTATTTTCCTTGGAGGTCGATGGGTGCTACTACCTCAGCACTTTGGACTGAAACCACTTATCCATGGATCGTAGTGGCTGCAGGAAGCAATCACATTAAAATTACACTTATCGTAACACCACCTCGATACACCGTACATGGGAAGCATGAGTACTAGTTCTCATAGTGTAAATTGTTCTCCCCATCATTAGCTATTGTAATGATAATGATTACTTCGTAGTACTGACAGATTCTTAATTTACTCTGTGTTTCACAGGACGATTATTTGCTCCTGTTAGCTACCATCAGACCAATTGGCAAATGTGAGATGGTCTCTGTGAGCAGATGACCTGCCATGCTGTTCTCAAGTATGAGGTCTTCAAATCATGTTGATTACTTCAGGATATCCGCATGTTATTAATTACTCTTTGTGTTACAGGGCCTGACTAGGTGCTCGTGCTTATCTGCAGCACCTGATTCGCAGTAATAACGTAGTCTCCATCAACAGTCCCGCTGTAATAGATGCCTTCAAGTATTCAGGTACTGTGACCATTTTGATTACATCGTGGGATCGTAATAAAACTACCTTTAGGATTTTAGAAACATCATTCTTTTGCCACAGCTTTTTTCACACGAGATTCGAGATTGTTCTCTAGGGGCAAGCAAGTTGTCATCGCTATTTCAGAATATTCAGACAGGTCCATGTTGCCGATTGCTTCGTGATACTAATATGTTATTACATTTGCGTTTGCATCGCAGGACCATTACATGTTTATTATCAGCACTTGATTCACAACTGTGACGTGGTTTCCATCAGCAGTCAAGCTACCATTGCTGTTTCCTGTTTTTCAGGTACTGTCAATGATTTTAATTACGTAGTGGTAATGGAATGGGCCCGCATCTCGTGGTCGTGCGGTAGCGTTCTCGCTTCCCACCCCCGGGTTCCCGGGTTCGATTCCCGGCGGGGTCAGGGATTTTCTCTGCCTCATGATGGCTGGCTGTTGTGTGCTGTCCTTAGGTTCGTTAGGTTTAAGTAGTTCTAAGTTCTAGGGGACTTATGACCACAGCAGTTGAGTCCCATAGTGCTCAGAGCCATTTGAACCATTTTTGGTAATGGAATGGTATTAAATTATTTCTCACGTTACAGGGCCATGATGATCTCCACAGTATCTTAGCTGACATTGCTGTTTTCTAGTGTTCATATGCCTTAATGATGCTGATTTCACTGTGGTATGCTCATCATCTACAGCAGTTGCTTCATCGTTGTGAAATTGTTGTCATCAACGTCCACAGTTGCTATTGCACATGCTATACTGATATGTTTTGCTTCATAGCGTCGATGCTTTACTCATTTACTCCTTTAGTTGCAGGACCATGTTTTGCAGCTCATGGCAATTTGAGCACCTACTTCACAATTCTAAGATGGCTCACTCAACAGTGTAGCTGCTATAATCCTTTTTCTGTTATTCAGATACTGTTATGGTAATGACTGCATTATGCTATAGACAGTTTTTTAACTTATTTATTGAAATACAGGAACCTCACTGTTCGTGATTACTTTCCACACTTGATTTGTCACTGAAAAGCGCTGTCATTTAAAAGGCAAGCTCTCATCGATTTTTGCAAGTATTCACATACTGCATTAATGTGAATAATGCAGAATAGAGATTACAACAGAACAACAACTCATTTTTATTATTGTTTGTGTTTCAGAAGCCTCGCTTGCCGCAGATAATTATCTTCAGTATTTTTATCATCTGTGTAAGCGCATCTCAATCGATTCCACAAGTTCCAGCTGCTGATTTCCAAAGGACAGCACAACTGAGAGATGCTCAACCCATCAGCAAGAGGTGTTTCCATCAATAGGTGCCTGTGACTCATTCAAGAGATATCCTTCTGCTACAGTGACAGGGCTCCAATTTACTGCAGTGAATATACTAATGTATGGATGGAAGCTGGCGACTGTCTGGCTGTCACGCGATATTTGTTACTGTCACAGCCACCCAGTTGCCAGTTACCATGCATGCTATACCTTATACTTGTGTTGATCAGTTTGTGGTGGTCTCCATCAACAGCTTAAAAAGCACTGATGTTACAGATGTTGCCGTTGCCTTGGAAACGGGAGAGTGCTACTGTACACGTAATGTACATGATACGTGTAATGGCAGTTCGTGCCTGGCGGATGATGGTTGTGTGGTCCCAACGTATTATTTAATTATTGAAACAAGCACATTATTGCCACTCATCTTGCATGTAAAGCTTAAGAAGTGTTCTTGTCCAGTTGAGGCGCATCTTTCAACAATGCATCGGCATTCACTGTTCAGGAAGCATTAATTACTAGAGGTAAGAGAGTGCTCTTCCTCAAGAGGCTATTTGCTATGACGATAACAGCGTGTAATGAAATTTCTGTACATGTCTAAATACCATCACTCATTTTCCATGGATAGCGTCTAAATACCATCACTCATTTTCCATGGATAGCGTCTAAATACCATCACTCATCTTGCATGGAAAGCAATACATATGGTTCTTAATGGGTGAGATATGGTCGATCAACAGTGTAGCTAACAAAAATTAATCAGTATGTGGGCGGTAGTTGTTGTTAACATCTCACTGTCATCGAATTCCAGTTGTGTCCTTTTCTTAAAAAGCGACTGCCAGCCTGTTCTCTAGATACAGAGCACTGTAATTATGGGGGTTACTGATGGATGCCCCGCAGGGGGCTCCCTTCTTGGGAGTATGTGGGTGGCAACCACACGGGCCCTTAACTAAGTCTGGCATTGCTTCCACTTACTTGTGTCAGACTTCTGCTTTCTTCTTTCCCGTCGGCCTCTCATGGTCAACTCTTGCTGCTTCGACCCCGACGGTATTAGGTTGCGAGGCCCGAGGGTGTCTGTCATTTTCATTTTCTTTTCTAACACATGGCTGTTAACCGAAGGCTCCCAGTATAAAGAGACCAACCTTACCAAGTGCCAACGGCCAGTAAGGGGAGGATGAGCGGGTAAGGAAAGGACACCCCCTTGTCCCAAGGATGAGAAATTGACCCTAAAGGCGGAGGAACCATTAACATGGTCAAAAGCAGGAGGATGCAGAAGGAAACGGGAAACAACTACATTAACGATCCCATACAGGATCCCCAAATAGAAATATGGCTACGTCCAACTCAAAATTTTACGGAGTTTCAATTCCCCCATTCTGATCTCCGGGGGGGAATGTCTTGGACAAGGCTGTAAGGAGTAAAGGAATAAAAGAACAGATGAGAATTGGAACATGGAATGTCAGAACCCTATTAAAAGTTGGGAAACTAGAAGAGGTTAAGATGCTGATGGAAAAGTCATAGCTGGACATATTAGGAATCTGTGAAACTAGATGGGACGGTAACGGTGATTTTATGTCAGGGGATTTAAGGATCATTCACAGTGGTAGTGCTCGAACAAGAAGAAATGGCGTCGCTATAATTTTGAGAGGAAAATGGAAGAACAACGTGTTGAACACATACCACTGCAGTGATAGCATAATAATGATTAAAATTAAAGCACAAATCACGGATTTGTGTGTAATCGTAGTTTACTTACCAACAACAAATTGATGACTTAATGAAACTGGTTAGAGAAAAGTACAATCTTATCATAACTGGTGGTTTCAATTCATCGATTGGTGAAGATAACAGAGGATTATGGAATGGCAACTTCGGGCTAGGAAAACTGAATGCTAGAGGAGAAAGGCTGCTAGATTTCTATGAACAGTACGAGAAGATAGTCATCAACACGTGTTTTGAAATGCCGAAGAGAAGAAGATATACATGGAAAAGTCCAGCAGATACCAAAAGTTATCAGATAGATTATACCTTAGAAGAAATTTATGATTCAAATAAAGTCTAGCCACTCATACCCTGGATATGGTATAGACAGTGACCATGTTCTAGTGATAGCAGACTATAGTAGCAGATTTAAGATTTATAATAGAACTAACCAACACAGATGGTTTGTAGAAAAACTTAAGGAAAAGCAAGTAGCTGTGGACGTGGAAGAATTGACCGATAACCTGACAGGTAACAGGGAAGGATAGGAAGGACCGTAGAAGTAGCTGCTAAAGAAGTAGTAGGATTAAGGATACTAGAACCGATGAAACCGTGGATGACCAAGGAAATACTAGAACTTATTGAAGAACGAAACAGGCTGCGGAAAAAAGATTTCGATAAGTACAAAAGAGTAAAAAATGCAGTTACACAGAAATGTAGATTTTAAAAAGTACACAACAAACATAAGGAAATTCAGCAAGATCTAAGTGGAGGTCAAATTGATACAGCCTACTCTAAAATTATATCAGTGCAGATAAAGCCAAGTACAAAAACAAATATGGTCAAGAATAAAAACGATCACCTACTTTTCGAATTAGAGGATCTATGAGAAAGATGAAAAGAGTATATTGAGGAAGTATATGAAGGAGAGGATATTGCTAATGAGGGGGACATTCTGAAAGAAGAGAGCAGTGAGGATATCGACATGATAGGGCTACCTATATGTAAAGATCAATTCAACGGTGCCTTGAGTGATTTAAGTAATGGCAAAGCGACAGGCACAGGTAATATCCTAGCAGATATACTGAAGGAAATTGGAGAATCAACAAAGGAGTACTTTTATAAACTTATTAAAGAGTACTATGAAGATGGAAAAGAACCACCTACAGATTTGCTTAACAGCAGAACAGTAGTAATCCCAAAAAAAGAAAATCCTCTGGATTGTGAGAACTATAGATCTCCTTACTATCCCACATTTCCAAAATAATGTTAAACATAATAAAAAATAGAATAAAAAAGAAAATTGAGGCAAACCTAGGAGAAGAACAATTTGGTTTCAGATCCGGAAAACGAACTAGAGAGGCAATGCTAGCTCTGAACATGGTATTGGAAAGACGAATTGGAGTTAATAGGAAAACCTACTTGACCTTTATAGATTTACAAAAAGCATTTGACGTGGTTAATTGGAAATTGTTATTCCGAACAATGAAGGAAATAAATCTTGATTGGAGGGACAGAAGAATAAACTGGAACCTATATAAAAGGCAGGAAGCAGAGATAGAAGTGAATGGTGTGAAGAAGAAAGCAAAAATAAGGAGGGGAGTAAGACAAGGATGCCCATTATCACCATATTTGTTCAACTTATTTATTGAAGAAACCATCGAAAAATTGAAAAGAATAACCAAAGGAATTAAAATTAACGGGGAACGAATACACTGTATCCGTTTTGCAGATGATATAGTAGTACTTGCTGACTCAGTAAAGGAAATGGAGTTTATGATGCGAAAATTTGCCAAAATCCTGAGAGAATTTAGTCTAAAAGTAAATAAGAAGAAAACAAAAACTACGGTAGTAGGGAAGACAAAAGAAAATGGTAAAGTTAATATTAAACTAGAAGATGATGTTCTAGAGCAGGTTGAGAACTTCTGTTATTTGGGGAGCACAATCACTGACGACAATAAATTAATCATAGATATAAAGAGAAGAATAGCCTTGGCAAAGCAAGCTTTCCAAAATAAAAGAAATTTACTAACAGACAATCATATAAGCCTAGGAAGTAGGAAAAAGTTTGATAAAACTTTTGTCTGGAGTGTCTTAACATACGGATGTGAAGCGTGGACTCTGGGAAAGACAGAGAAAAAGAGACTGGAAGCAATGGAAATGTGGGTATGGAGAAGAATAACGAAAAAAAGCTGGGTAGATAGAAAAAGTAATGAACAGGTCATAAGAGAAGTGAATTAGAACAGAACGCTACAAAAATATACAGGAAGAAGAAAATCAAAAATGATAGAGCACATAATGAGACACAACCAGTTCCTAAAGGATGTATTGAAGGAAAAGTTTTAAGGAAAAACCAAGAGGCAGGCCAAGAGCAACATATTTTAATAACATCAAAGAAGATGTGTGAATAAAATCTTACGAAGAGTTGAAGAGGATGACAATGGAGAGAGGGACGTGGTTAAACAGGCAAGGCATAGCGTTTAGTTTACGATGATGATGATAACTCATGGATGGATGTTACGATTATGAGGTACCGAAACATGATTCTCTACAATTACGGTAAGATAAACGCTACTTACTCTCCCTGGTAAACTTCACATTGTGTCCTTCAATGGGTTCAAAACTAGCTCTAAGCCCTATGGGACTCAACATGTGAGGTCATCAGTCCCCTAGACTTAGAACTACTTAAACCTAACTAACCTAAGGACATCACACACATCCATGCCTCGGGCGGGATTCTAACCTGCGATCGTAGCAGCAGCGCGGTTCCGGATGAAGCGCCTAGAACCGTTGGGTCACAGCGGCCGGCCTTCAGTGGGTGATCGCCCGCCCCAACAGATCAACTTCCATCTAGAAGATCTATGACTTTCCTAGGGGCGGATTAGCGATACCAATCAAGCGCAATGCATCGTAATGATCTGTCTGTGGATCGTAATAGTTGCACAAAGCAATCACATTGTTAAAATACTGTTCTCGTACATTAGCATCTCACACTCTATAAACAACACGTCTGCCACAAACGTTTACAGTTATTCTGGTAGTGATTACAATATAACATTGTAATATAACAATATTAATGTGGTATCGTAACAAAATTACCTACAGTACTTGAGCACTTTAATTCCCTGCCCACAATTATTTTCAAACGTGGATTGCTGTGCTAAATTATTCTTCAGTGATAGTCAAGTTCTAATCGCTGGTTACATATATTCGTAGATTTATTATATACGCTTATTACGTTGTTTTATTATCATATTACTAAAGAAATATTTACTGCATTATTTCTCGTGTTACAGGGTCATCACTTGCTAATAATGGTTGCCTTCAGCTGTAGCATCGCTTTGAAGGAATTACACTCCTGGAAATTGAAATAAGAACACCGTGAATTCATTGTCCCAGGAAGGGGAAACTTTATTGACACATTCCTGGGGTCAGATACATCACATGATCACACTGACAGAACCACAGGCACATAGACACAGGCAACAGAGCATGCACAATGTCGGCACTAGTACAGTGTATATCCACCTTTCGCAGCAATGCAGGCTGCTATTCTCCCATGGAGACGATCGTAGAGATGCTGGATGTAGTCCTGTGGAACGGCTTGCCATGCCATTTCCACCTGGCGCCTCAGCTGGACCAGCGTTCGTGCTGGACGTGCAGACCGCGTGAGACGACGCTTCATCCAGTCCCAAACATGCTCAATGGGAGACAGATCCGGAGATCTTGCTGGCCAGGGTAGTTGACTTACACCTTCTAGAGCACGTTGGGTGGCACGGGATACATGCGGACGTGCATTGTCCTCTTGGAACAGCAAGTTCCCTTGCCGGTCTAGGAATGGTAGAACGATGGGTTCGATGACGGTTTGGATGTACCGTGCACTATTCAGTGTCCCCTCGACGATCACCAGTGGTGTACGGCCAGTGTAGGAGATCGCTCCCCACACCATGATGCCGGGTGTTGGCCCTGTGTGCCTCGGTCGTATGCAGTCCTGATTGTGGCGCTCACCTGCACGGCGCCAAACACGCATACGACCATCATTGGCACCAAGGCAGAAGCGACTTTCATCGCTGAAGACGACACGTCTCCATTCGTCCCTCCATTCACGCCTGTCGCGACACCACTGGTGGCGGGCTGCACGATGTTGGGGCGTGAGCGGAAGACGGCCTAACGGTGTGCGGGACCGTAGCCCAGCTTCATGGAGACGGTTGCGAATGGTCCTCGCCGATACCCCAGGAGCAACAGTGTCCCTAATTTGCTGGGAAGTGGCGGTGCGGTCCCCTACGGCACTGCATAGGATCCTACGGTCTTGGCATGCATCCGTGCGTCGCTGCGGTCCGGTCCCAGGTCGACGGGCACGTGCACCTTCCGCCGACCACTGGCGACAACATCGATGTACTGTGGAGACCTCACGCCCCACGTGTTGAGCAATTCGGCGGTACGTCCACCCGGCCTCCCGCATGCCAACTATACGCCCTCGCTCAAAGTCCGTCAACTGCACATACGGTTCACGTCCACGCTGTCGCGGCATGCTACCAGTGTTAAAAACTGCGATGGAGCTCCGTATGCCACGGCAAACTGGCTGACACTGACGGCGGCGGTGCACAAATGCTGCGCAGCTAGCGCCATTCGACGGCCAACACCGCGGTTCCTGGTGTGTCCGCTGTGCCGTGCGTGTGATCATTGCTTGTACAGCCCTCTCGCAGTGTCCGGAGCAAGTATGGTGGGTCTGACACACCGGTGTCAATGTGTTCTTTTTTCCATTTCCAGGAGTGTATATCTATCTACAGACAAGGTGCCTTCACTGTTTCAAATGTTTATGTACTGCATAGATGTGAACTTCTTCGTGGGATTGACACGTTATTATATTGAATTATGCATATTTTATTCGCCGCTTTCGGGTATTCAGACCCTAAAAGTAGGCAACTATTTAGTGGTGTAGATACGTTACTGAATCATCCCTTGCGTTACAAGACCACATTGTTATTTTCAGCACTTGGTTCACCCTCTGTGAGATTTCCTACCTCAGTGTGGCATTTTGGAATCAATAAATGTCTGTCATCGACATTCATGGTGTATTCTTTACCGAAGACGCGTCATTGCATGCAGCTCATCAAACATTGCTGTTGAAGATGTTTCCGTTCCCTAGGAGATGATAGGCTCCTACTGTACAAGTAAAGCAAACGGTAATGGTAATGCCAGTTCACGCATGGCCAATGATGGTTGCATAGCCACGAAATGTTTCTGTATATTAAAGTAGTCTAGTAATTTAATAAGTTAAATTCGATTATGACATAGCCATATTTTGAAATTACTCATTACACTAAAGGAGCATCACTCACTTCACATGTATGTCTTCAGAATTTGATTTTGTGTTTGTAGGATGCTGTCCACTATGGCCTCTGTTGTTTTCAAGTACCCTGCTACCTTAGTAATACTGTTACATTGTCGTATACTCTGTCTATTACAGAGCCACCTCTCGCTACATATGGTCATCTTCAGGAGTAACTTCATCATCGCAAGGGGTTCGTCATCAACAGCCCAGCCGCCGTTGCAGATGCTATACTGATATGTTTTACATTATGGCACCGACGTGTTACTAAATTATTGTTTGAGTTCCAGGACTATCCTTTGTTGCAAATGGCAATTGGAGCACCTACTTCACCATTTTGTGACGGTATCCATGAAGAGTACTCCGGTACTATAATGCTAATTCTTGCTTTGCTGTTTGAACAATCAATTAAATTACGTTCTGAATTACAGGACCATTACTCATAGCACATGACTGTCTTCAGCCCTTGATTTGCCACTTTGCAGTAGTATCCATTAAAATACAAGCTTCCATCGATATTGCCAAGTATTCACTCACTGTAATAATGTTGATAATGGTGCATGGTTAGAGAATACAACACAGATTACTGTTTGTGTTGCAGAAGCATCGCCTGCTATCCATAGTTAGTTTCAGGATTATTATTTTCTGAACGAAGATGTCTCATTCAGTTCCGTAAATACCAGATATTGCTTCCGAACAGCAGTACAACTGCCAACTGCTCAACCCATCATCAAGAGATGTTTACAGCAAGAGGTACCTGTTAACGAGGTTCACGATATATGCTCCTGCCAAGGTACGACTTTTATTGGATTTTATGGGCTTTATATAGTACAGGGAAGGTGCTAGAGCATGCATAGAGGCTGGCGATTGTCTGGCTGCCACGTGATATTTGTTACTGTGACAGTCTCTCAGTCGCTAGCTGCTGTGTGTGCCATACCTCCTACCTGTGTCAGTAAATGTGTGGTGGTCTCCAGCAACGGCTTCCCTTGGAGATGGTAGCATACTACTTTACGATTCAAGTACAGGATAATGACAATGGTAACCCATACATGGCAGATGATTTTTGTTTAGTACCAACGTTTTATTAAATTACTATCAGGAACACACAATTGTTACTCGCCGCAATGTTGGAAAACTTCATTCCACTGTAGACAAGCGAATGTTCTGTACAGCGTGTGCAAAGTAGGATAGTCAGAGCTAGGACAAACTGACAACGCTTGCATACCAGAATCACCATCACTAAGGGCATTTATGCTCGTTTGCTTGTACTGAAGAATCTCGCCCATTAGTCTGTTTTTAATCACAAAGAGCGATTATTCTTCAAAGAATGGTAGTTCAGTTAAGCACTGATTCAATTTATGTGGCAGATCATTACCCTCATGTTTCAGTAATTGTTAGGGCAAAAGTATGTTGAATTTTACATGATAAATATTTTCTTCAGTAAAACGTTCTCTCATGGCAGGCGAAACATGTTCCAGTGTTGGAATAAGAAGACTTCTTTTCCAATATGTCATTGCGTCGTCATTATGATCGCAGTTAGCCCTCCGTCTTTGCCTGTAAGACGAGGAACACTCATCTCCACGTCTAACTCTTCCATAAATGCCTTCGCCTCTTCAACAATAAGAGCAAAGTTGCTATCAGCATGAGCTCTCATGCCGTCATACGACTTGAGCATCGAATCTAATTTTGCTTTTGCCACCGCAACGTCCAAGCTAGGGTCTTGTAAGATTTCGCTGAATGGATATGTTATGCTCATAATGTCACTCATTGTGAACAGAGTGATAATAAACTCGAAATTAGAGAGAGCTCGAAGGAGAATATTGGTTTTGCCAGTTGATGTTCTATCCCTCCAGCACTGTATTTTCTTAAGAACTTCGCAAATTGTTCCGAGATCAGCTGCGAATTGAATAACAGCATCATGTCGTTCAACCCGTCTCGTTTGACAATGTGACTGCAGCGAGAGTTTTAGCTGACTCTTCAATTTTGCGTACCGCTTTCAAGACGCTGTAAAGAATGAAACTACTTCTTCAATAGCACGAAGTGAGTTTCTCACACTTTTCACTTCGCAACTGCGAGACAGCGACGTTGAGCTGATGACTTCGACACGGTGCTACTTGGGCGTTGGTAGCTTTCTTTTTATTGTAGCCACAGCTTTCAATTCTGACATATTAACTGAGCAACCATCACAGCCTTTACCCACACAGTTCTCCATTGACAGAGAAAGCCTTTCCATTCTCTTTAGAATCATAGTACCTAATACTTCACCAGTAACGTTACGCTCTTCATATCGACTGTCTTGAGGTTCATCGTCAGTGTTTCAGCTACAATTATGGTCTCCCTAGATGTCAACGAAACCCAAATATCGTTCGTGTAATTTGCCGTCACCATCAACATGTCTTGCGGCTCAACTCAGTTGGGCGATGTGAGGTATGTCGATAGTCTCAACGAAGATTACGCTGTAATAACGAGAATCTTTGATTTCCTCCAGTATTCTCGATAACATCACTTTTTCACAGCATCAAGTATGTTCGTTACACGTTGTCTTACTTATGTAAGTGGCGTTCGCTTTAGTGGTCTCAAGGTGATGTTTTAGTTGCAAGTCCCCAGCGTCAATTCTAAATCCCAGATGAGCTCAGAAGGTTCCCTAACTACTCTCTATATTTTCACGACAATTTTCGTTTTCTAATGGACTCCCATCATGTCTACGCCCCCGCAGCGGAATATGTTGCTTCCAGTGAAATATGACTTTTTTCTGTTTTCTCTGTTTTCCTTAGTGTTTTCCATTTTCTGTCTTGACAGTTGATTTATCAACTCAAGTTCGCCTTTGTCTCGTGTCGTCAAAAATAATTTTGCATCTGTTGACGCTTCAACGTGGTACTTGAGCTGCGAGTGGGTCTCAAGGTCACCATCCTTACCAGTAAGTTTGACAAACTCTCTAAGTGGTTCAGTCGCAAATTTCTTGGCGATAATGGGTTTCTTTCCTCCAACAGTTTCATTATTCACAAAAATTCAGCACTTAATGCAAAGAGTCCCTTTTTAACTTGTGAGAACACGAGTCATGGATAGTGTTCAAAGTTATTAACGTGCACTTGTGTGCGTTCAACCCGTCCCCTTTTTTTGTGCTCGGAAGTAGGAAAGATGTAAACTATTTCAGATTTCCTTGGAACTGTGAGAAGCTTGTGTTCTATATCATTACTGTTATTTCCTGACGCTAATATATCCAAATAATTGCCAATATCCGTGGGATTAAAGGAATCAGTTGAGTAACTTTATTGTGGAAGTTTCGACGAAGTGCTGGGCTCTGCCTGTACATCTGGTGGTGTTTTTGTGGCTCAATGATCACCAGAATCTTCAGATGTTTCTACTTTTCTTTTTCTTGTTACATAACGATCCATTTTATTATATTGTTACGACCAAGGTAAACTAGGTGCCAATTATTGTCGAATAAACACATTATTGCCACTGAAAAATGTAACACAAGTACACTTAGCACTAAAACACACTGTCACACTCCGCGTGTTTCTAGTATCACTTAGCACAAGACTGACTGAAATCCGTGAAAATACAAAATAACCGCAGTTGTTCACTTTTTATCACTTCCATGTTATCGCGATGATTATAGCTTTCAAACTGACTACCTGGCAGCGACTCTACGTAGATGCTGCACAGTCATAGGTCGTAAGATGTCAGAAACAAGCAACTGCAGTCCAAATTACCGGCTATGGAAACGAGAGGTGATCGCGTTGTGTACTTAGTAGCACCTCATGCCCTCACACTAAGAGCTGGATCCGTACAACGTTGCAACATTGCAACGTTCGTTATCCTCAGAGCACCCACACACGGTAACTGTATGCAGAATCGAGACTTCTCTGAGAAGACGATGTGGTGTCACTTTGTGTCCTTGGCACACACATTTCCCCGAGTGAAGGTCTTTCTTGTTCCCTCCTCTAGGGAAGTCGCAAAAACGATCGCCATGACTGGAAAAGGGGTAACTGATTTTCATGAACGTAAAATTTACCTTATCTTGCGCAACATTTTTTACGCTTCTTGTGAAAAGATTTAAGATTTTTAAAGAAGGAGAGCCAGCCGGAGTGGCCGTGCGGTTCTAGGCGCTACAGTCTGGAGCCGAGCGACCGCTACTGTCGCAGGTTCGAATCCTGCCTCGGGCATGGATGTGTGTGATGTCCTTAGGTTAGTTAGGTTTAATTAGTTCTAAGTTCTAGGCGACTGATGACCTCAGAAGTTAAGTCGCATAGTGCTCAGAGCAATTTTTTAAAGAAGGAGAAGATCTAGCTGATTAGACAGACTGTCCTTGTGGTCCAACACTGATAATAAATTTTGTTTGCAAGATATACTAACTAAAAGATGGTCTGTGAGAGCCGCGCCTAGTGGCCGAGCGGTTTGAGGTGCCATGTCACGGGCTGGGTGGCCCCTCTCACCGCAGGTTCACGTCCTCCCTCAGGCATAGGTGTATGTGTTGTTCTTAGCATAAGTTAATTTAAATTAGTTTAAGTAGTGTGTTGGTCTAGGGACCGAAGACCTGGGCAGTTAATTCCCTTAGCAGATCACACACATTTGAACATTTAGTCTCTGAAATTTAAACTCGACCCTGCCGAAGGCAGGTGTGTCAGCCTGCCTCGATATGATTTTTAGGTGTTTTTCCTAAACCTACTGCGTGAATACGAGGCTAGTAGCCACGTCCGGCCTCAGCTACACTATTAGCAAACATTTTCACATGATATCTTGCGAACTATGGATGAAGGGTATCAGACGGATGCCATATTCCTAGACTTTCGGAAAGCGTTTGACTCGGTGCCCCACTGCAGACTCCTAACTAAGGTACGAGCATATGGGATTGGTTCCCAAATATATGAGCTTAAGTAATAGAACCCAGTACGTTGTCCTCGATGGTGAGTGTTCATCGGAGGTGAGGGTATCATCTGGAGTGCCCCAGGGAAGTGTGGTAGGCCCGCTGTTGTTTTTTATCTACATAAATTATCTTTTGGATAGGGTGGATAGCAATGTGAGACTGTTTGCTGATGATGCTGTGGTGTACGGGAAGGTGTCGTCGTTGAGTGACTGTAGGAGGATACAAGATGACTTGGACAGGATTTGTGATTGGTGTAAAGAATGGCAGCTAACTCTAAATATAGATAAATGTAAATTAATGCAGATGAATAGGAAAAAGAATCCCGTAATGTTTGAATACTCCATTAGTAGTGTAGCGCTTGACACAGTCACGTCGATTAAATATTTGGGCGTAACACTGTAGAGCGAAATGAAGTGGGACATGTAATGGCAGTTGTGGGGAAGGCGGATAGTCGTCTTCGGTTCATTGGTAGAATTTTGGGAAGATGTGGTTCATCTGTAAAGGAGACCGCTTATAAAACACTAATACGACCTATTCTTGAGTACTGCTCGAGCGCTTCGGATCCCTATCAGGTGGGATTGAGGGAGGACATAGAAGCAATTCAGAGGCGGGCTGCTATATTTGTTACTGGTAGTTTTGATCATCACGCGAGTGTTAAGGAAATGCTTCAGGAACTCGGGTGGGAGTCTCTGGAGGAAAGGAGGCGTTCTTTTCGTGAATCGCTACTGGCGAAATTTAGAGAACCAGCATTTGAGGCTGACTGCAGTACAATTTTACTGCCGCCAACTTATATTTCGCGGAAAGACGACAAAGATAAGAGAGATTAGGGCTCGTACAGAGGCATATAGGCAGTCGTTTTTCCCTCGTTCTGTTTGGGAGTGGAACTGGGAGAGAAGATGCTAGTTGTGGTACGAGGTACCCTCTGCCACGCACCATATGGTGGATTGCGGAGTATGTATGTAGATGTAGATTTCGAAAACCTTCTCCACTTTCACACGGAATAATGAGCGCAGACAGATGGAGTACACAAATTCCCCACTGGAGGGAATGTGAGTAGAAGATATGAATGCTGCAGCCCCACGAAACTACCCGCGAGTGGTGTGAGAGGCTGACAGTATCTTGAAAGTGTTGACTTCCCAAATAAGCCCTTATACAGGCGATAAAATTTTTTGGCTACTGCGGCTGGTATATTGTTCTAAGACGTTCGAATTTCAGTGGTACGTAGTAGATAAAACCCTTCTGAATACGGTCCACGTATGTCAAAAAGTAATCGTGAAAAAGTAGTGATCTGTCGTTCCAGTTAAGCTATGCCTTATCACGTCGATATGTCTCTAGCTGTAAACCAAGTTGTTTCTAGGTAGCGGCGCTTGGCACCCGATCTTGGGAGTGGGCGTTTCATTTTCTTCCGTGCCGTCGCAGCTCAACATGTACTTCTTCCGATAATTCAGGTGAAGGATGTATCGAGGAGGTACCTTTTTCCAAAGAGGTGAAAGACTGCTCCTCTTAAGGACGTAATGTATTGTAATAATCGTAGTAATGGCTTATATCTCAATGTTGTGCGACGTTATATTTCAAAATATAAATCTGTCTTGACACTACCATCCCCCAGCGTGCAAGGAAAGCATTAGCGGCGATTCTCTCAACGTGAGGTGATATCTATGTACAGTCAAGGTACCATCGATGTTGAAGGTGTATTTCCTTTTCAGGTTACGTTGTATATCTAATATAAATGAACGGTAATTATGATGTCAGTAATTCATGCAAACAATAAAGATCGTGCTGTAAACACGTTAGTAAATTACAGTTTTTGTTCGAATAGACCCACTTGCTGCTCATGGTTATCATAAGCACCTGAACCGCCATTGTGATTTACTGTCAGATAACATCTCCCCTGTTATCGCTGTTTACATTTCTCAGGTATTCTCATGATGTATGAGTTCTTGTTGGTATGGACATGTTGTCAAGGTACTCTTTGGAATTACTTGGCCTTCACCTTCTTCATATGGTTATGACCAGCTCTTCATTCACTCTTCAGAGTCCACCTAAAACCAACCTGCCAAATTTGTTTTCAAATATTCAGGTAATGTAATGTTGCTGATTATTTCGTGTTACTGATATGTCGTTAAACCATTCTTTGTGTTACAGGACCATGACTCGCTGCATATGGTTGTCACCAACACCTGCTTGGCCATTGTGACATAGTCCCCACCAGCAGCCCAATGGCCACAACCATAGATGGAAACATAAAAGACCAAAAGACATACCTGTAAGGACCTAACATCTATGGCCAAGCACACGCAAACACAACGGTACAGGAAAGTCCCTGTGAATCAGATGCCATTACTGGATATCCAGCTGGAACACACTGCCGAATAACTGGCACCATGCTGGGAAGCCGTACCGTACACTGCATGCAGACAAGCTCCACACAACCCCCACACAGTGAGATGATCTATGGCCGATCTCCCACTACTGTATAACGGTCTTGATTGTTCCAGGAATGTAGCGGCTGCAGCAACTGGGATACATCGCCATCGCTTGCCACGGTAATGATGCATGATACCCATACTAACAAATCCAACCTTGCATGGACTGTCGCAGCTAGTAAACCACTACTGCTCTTACAACCCATCCTACAGTCGCAGAGGTTTTTTTTTTTTTTCCCACGGCACGAGCCTTGGCACTTTTTTCTCTCTGCTCTTCAAATTGCTACCCTCACTCGCGTTTTGCCCACTATCTATCACCTGATGGACCGTGTTAATGCGTAGTCTTACCCAGACGCACGGACAACAAAACAGCCCAGCATCCTGTGATCCACTTACTAGATAATTAACATGTTGACGGAGGTGACATTAGAACTTTTGGTCTGGTCACCATGTTGGTGCGGGCGTGGAGGGGCCCCATCTCCGACAAAAAAAAAAGTATTCATAGGTTTTAAATATGTTGATTACTCCATGATAACAACCGTAATATTAAATTCCTCTTAAGATTATCGGAAAACAACTCGCTGTTCATAGTTATCTTGAGCACTAGATTTACCAAGGAGGGGTACAGTCAAATAATAGTCCGACTGCCACTGCCGTCGTCAAGTATTCAGGTACTGTAATTACGTTGATTGCATTGTGGTATCGATAAGTTATTAAATAATCTTTGACATTACAGGACCACGGGTTGATTCTCATGGTCATCCTCAGCACTTGATTCGTCACTGTAAAGTGGTGTCTATCTACAGTCCCGCTCTTTTTTTCAATTATTTAGATGCGGTAATAATTCTGATTACATCATGTTACCGAAATGTTACTAAATTTCTAATTTTTTACGTAACGACTGTCTACAAAAGATAGTTTTCCAGTGTCAGGTAATCACAATCACTTCCAGAAATGCCATTTGGTACCAGTGGGGTTCCATCAACAGATCACTGTCATCGTCATTCAAGATGTATCTTTATTCGACGTTCTTTCAGTGCCCTGTATCCATAATGTCGTGTTCTGCAACGTGATAATATTTCATGCTTGGAGGCTGACGGATGAGTAACACCAACACATTATTTATTGCTGTTGCTGTCACATTTAACGTGCACTGCTTACTTCATACTTGTGTCTTTCAGTGTCGTCGCTGATGAAGATGCATCCTGTTTTAGAAGATGATGAAGTCCACTATACAAACCACCATATACTGCGCTGATTAGAGCCGGAAGAGACCGGTCATCACTCTACATCATCTAAATTAACACTAATAATTCATGCATGGAGGGAGATGGCTATGCGACATCCACACGTTACTGAATTACTGTGGATTGCACATAGACATCTGCCTTTGTGCGTGGCTAACTTCACGTGTTAGTTCTTCAATACGAGGTGGTCTCGGCAAGAACTCAGCCACAACCTAATGTCAAGTTGTATCCTATTCACGAGGTAAGCATGTAGAATTCTTCCAGACGTCACGACGTTGCTGATGACAGTGTGTAGCACATGAAGACTGATGTTTTTGCAGCGTCAGAACTTTACAAAGTTACTGTTGTTGTTATACTGCCACCATACGATTGCATGGGAATCATCAGGGACGATTCACCAAATGGAAGTGTTCTTGTCCATCAACCCAACCTCCAGCATTGTTCAAGGTGTATTCCCTTCCAAAGAAGTAACTTAATGCCATTTCTTAAGTATTTATGAAGTTTAATGATGTTAATAATGCTGCAGCAGTTAGTGCGCTGAACCCATCAACGTGGGGTGTTCTATCAAAAGATCTCTACCATCGAGGTAAATATAGTATATCTTCTCCTCAAGAAGCGACAGTGAACTGTTTTTCTAGGGTTTATGTGCTGTTATGACGGCGCTAATGAACACATGGATGTTAGCGGATGTCTATCATGCGTCATTTTTGACTGTATCATTCGCGCAATCGTTAGGTTGCCTTTATCTCTCATGATATCAATCGAATCGTAGATAGAAGCCAACATGCAAATTCAATGTTCTGGTATTTCAGAAAAATGTTTCACATGTTGCCACACTGCAGACTGTTCATAAAGGAGCATATGCCACCGGGTGTTTTACATATGACAGCAATTCATGCATGGAGTGTACTGGATGCGCAGCATCAACACCTTATAAATTTATGTTCTCATTACACAGCCAGCAAGTTTTGCACATGGGGGTACTACAGTGTGATGTGAACGTATTCTACTGCCCAGCCTCCTGTGCTGTTCCAGACGAATCCCTTTCCCAGTTGGTGACACTGTATTATTTTCCAAGTATTCATATATCAGTGAACATCAGTACACATCCAATTAGGTTGACAACTACCTGGGAATCAAACTTTATTTATTACTGTTACAGTCACACATGATTAGCATGGTATACCTCAGCACTATGTATGTGAACGTGCTGTGATCTCTGTCAACAGCTAAACTGCCATCGCTGTTGAAGAGGTTACCTTTGCTCAGGATGAGGTGACTGTCACTACACAAACACTGTGCACTTTGATAATGATGGTAAACTCATGCGTAGAGGGTGATGGTTGCGTAGAACAGTATCTGATTAAATAACATGGTGGTCCACACAACTATTATTCGCTGTGCACGGTAGGATTCAGAAATGTTCTTGTCAGTATCTGGAAGTTTTATCAACTATTCATGCGAAGTATGTGTGGAGGAGGTATCCTTTGCCAATGAAATAAGAAACTGCTCCTCTTAAAGACGTCAGGAACTGCAATAATCATAGCAATGGTGGCACAGAGAATGGCGTTTGTCTTATATCTCTATTTCGTGCGATGTTATATTTGAGTTGTTTTCACACTACAGTCATTCACAATGCAAGAAAAGCATTATTCATGATTCTCTGAATATGAAGTGGTATGTACGACTGCCAATGTACCGTTGATATTGAAGGAGTACTCCGTTCTCAAGGTATCGCTAAGTGTCATATTCCTAATGTTCATTTAATGTCATTAGGATATGAGTAATCAATGCAAAGGTAGAAGATTACTTCACGCTATAAACACATTAATAAATTATAGAATGAGTTGCAATAGAGTCATTTGCTGCTTAGGGTTATCATCAATGCCTGGATCACCATTGTAATTATTTTCCATGACCACCACCCGTGACATACCTGTTTACAATTACGAGGTATTCTAATGATGTAAGATTGCTAGTTGTTATGGACGAGTTATGAAAGTACGACCTGAAATTACAGGACCTTCTCTTTCTGCATATGGTTATCACCAGCACTTCATTCAGCCTAGCTAGTGCACTTTTCTTGCAGTACTCTGGAACTATGATGATCATCTTTGCTTTGCGGTCAGAACAATCAATTAATTATGTTCTGAATTGCATTTCCATTACTCATTTCACACGATGGTTTTCAGCACTTCATTTGCCACATTTCGTTGGTACCCATTAAAACAGAAAAAAAAAAATAATTCAAATGGCTCTGAGCACTATGGGACTTAACATCTGAGGTCATCAGTCCCCTAGAACTTAGAACTACTTAAACCCAACTAACGTAAGGACATCACACACATCCATGCCCGAGGCAGGATTCGAACCTGCGAAAGTAGCAGTCGCGCGGTTCCGGACTGAGCGCCTAGAACCGCTAGACCACTGCGGCCGGCATTAAAATAGAAGCTGCCATGGATATTAGAAAGGGTTCAGATGCTGTAATAATGTTGATAACGCATGCATGGTTAGAGAAAACAACAGAGATTACTGTTTGTGTTGCAGGAGCATCACGTGCTACCCGTAGTTAGCTTCAGGATTCTCATTGTCTGTGTGAAGATGTCTCAGTCAGTTCCATACATACCAAATACTGCTTCCAAACAGCAGTACATCTGGCAACTGCTCAATACAATAACAAGAGATGTTTACAGCAAGAGGTACCTGTCAGCGAGGTTCAAGATATAACCTCCGGCCAAGATACGACATTTATTGGTTTTGATGGGCTTCATGTACTGCAGGACGGTGCTAGAGCATGCATATAGGCAGACAGTTGTCTGGCTGCCACACGATATTTGTTACTGCGTCAGTCACCCAGTCGCTAGCTGCTGTGTGTGCCATACCTCAGACTTCTGTGACTAAGTGGTGGTCTCCAGCAACCGCATAACTACCGTGGGTGGCTAAAGTGTTAACCTTCCCTGGGAGACGGTAGCGTACTAATGTACACGTCGAGTACAGGATAATGATACTTGTAATCCACAGATGGCAGATGATTTCGTTTAGTACCAACATATTATTAAAATACTATCAGTTTCATGCTGCATCTCAAATCACTCTTCAGATGTTTTTTCACAGAGGTAAGAGTGCTTCTCCCTAATTGTTTGATTAATTTGCTGATGATGCTATGTTATTAAAGTGCTATAGACACCTTAACTCCATGAACTACTTTGCATGAGAACCAACACATGTGGTTCTTAATGTGTGAGATGTTGTCAATCAACAGTTTAACTAACAAACAATCGACCACACTACATGTGGTGGTTCCCATTAATGTTTCAGTGCCATTAAGTTGAGTGTGACACCGACTTCCTTCTCTAGATATAACGTACTGAAATTATGCTGGTAATACATTCATGAACGTTAACAATTTTGTGGTAAGGGTATCTCAGTCGATTCCATGAGTTCCAGCTGCTGCTTTCCAAAGGACAGCAAAGTTGAGAGATGCTCAAACCATAAGCAATACGTGTTTCCACCAATGGGTGCCTGTGACTCATTGAAGAGATATCCTTCTGCCAAGATTCCACAGTGACAGGGCTCCAATGTACTGCAGTGAATATGCTAATGTGTGGATGGAAACCGGCAACTGTGTGGCTGTCACACGATATTTGTTACTGTCACAACCGCCCAGTTGCTAGTTACCATGCATGCTATACCTCATACTTCTATCAGTGGTGGTCTCATCAACAGCTTAACAACAACGATGCTCCAGATGTTACCGTTGCTTTCAAGATGGTAAGTGGTACTGTACAACTTAATGTACATGAGACGGGTAATGGTAATCCATTCCTCGTGGATGATCTACGTGTGGTCTCAACATATTATTTAATTACTGTAACACACTCACAATTTCCACTCACCTTGCGTGTACAGCTTAAGGAGTGTTTTCATACAAGAGAGGTGCAACTTTCATCAATGCATCTGAATTCGCTGATCAGGAAGCATTCATTGTTAGAGATAAGGGTAGTCGTCCTCAAGAGGCTATTTGCTATGGTGATAACACAGGGTCATGCAATTTCTATAAATGTCTATATACGATCACACATTTCCCATGGAAAGCAACACTTTTGACTCTTAATGGGTGAGCTATTGCTACTCAACAGTTTACATATCAAATAACTGATCAGTATGTTGCGATAGTTGTTGTTAATATCTCACTGTCATCGAATTACAGTTGTGCCCTTTTATAAAAAAGCGACCGCTACACTGTTCTCTAGACATAGAGCACTGAAATTATGACGGATACTCATAGATGGATGTTAACGGCTATGAGGTAGCCAAACATGATTCTGTACCATAATGGTCACATGAATGCTATTTCCTCCCCGAGGTATACGTCAAATACGTCAAATTGTGATTGCCTGCCCCGAAAGGTCAACATCCATCTAGAAGATATATGACATTCCTAAGAGGCGGATGAGTGATACCATTCAACACAATGCATTGTAATTATCTATCTGTGAATCAAAATAGTTACACAAAGTATTCTCACTGTTAAAATACTGTTCTCGTACGTTAGCATCTCACACTCTACAAACAACCCATCACCCACAGATGTTTATAGTTATTTAGGTAGTGATTATAATATAACAATATTACATAACAGTGTTATTGTCGGATCATAATAATACAAACTACAATACTTCAGTATTTTAGTTCCTACCCACAGCTATTTTCAAATTAGTTCACTGCTCTGAGTTATTTGTCAGTGACAGTAAAGTTCTAGTCCGTGATTACATATATTCGTAGCTATATTATATACGCTTATTACATTGTGGTATTATTATATTACTTAAGAAGTACTAACAACTTTACTTCTCGTGTTACATGGTCATCACTTGCTCTAGTCGCTTTGAAGACATTGTCTCTGTTTCAAATATTTATGCACTGCACTGACGTTAATTTCTTCTTCTGCCTGACACGTTATTTTTGCATTATTTGATAAGCCTCTTTCAAGCATTCAGACCCTAAAAGTAGGTAAATATTTGGTGGTGTAGGTACGTTACTGAATCACCCTATGCGTTACAAGACCACCTCTTCCCACACATTGTTGTTTACAGCACCTGATCCACCCTCTGCCATATTTCCTCCCGCGAAGACAAATGATAGCATGCACCTCATCGAGCATTCCTGCTGAAGATGTTCCGTTCCCTAGGACATGTAGGGCGCCACATTACAAGTAAAGCACACGATAATCACAATCGCAATTCACACATGGCCAATGATGATTCCGAACCCCTAGATATGTTTTTAAATTTCGGTATATTCAAGTATTCAAGTAATTTAATAATAAGTTAAATTCAATTATGATATAGACATATTCTGAAACTACTCATTACACTAAACGAGCATCACTCACTTCACATGTGTATCTTCAGAATTTGTTTTTGTGTTTGTAGGATGGTGTGCACGATGGCCTCTGCTGTTTTCAAGTACTCTGCTACCTTAGTAATTCTGGTACACTGTCGTATACTCTATCCAATAAAGAGCAACATTTCGCTCCATAAGGTCATCTTCTAGAGTAACGTCATCATTGTAAACTGTTCGTAATCTGAAACCCAGTTGCCGTTATAATGATATGATTTACATTATGGCACTGACGTGTTATTAAATTTCTGTTTTGAGTTGCAGGACAATTCTTTGCTGCAAATCGAAATTCCAGAGGCTCTCTACAAAAAGCCTAGCTGGTTCGCATTTCATCCAGTATCTTATAAATGTAATGATGACCTTTGCCAAGCGGTCTGAACAATCGATTAAATTATGATCTAAATTGCAGTACCATTACTCATTACACATGACTATTTTCAGGACTTGATTTGCCACTTTGTGGTAGTATACACTAAAATACAAGCTGCCATGAATTTTAGAAAGTGTTCACATACTGCAATAATGTTGCTAATGCATTTATGGTCGGAGAAAACAACTCAGATAACTGATTCTGTTGTAGAAGCGTCACCTACTAGCCACAGTTACCTTCAGGATTCTTATTGTCTGCATGAATATCTCACAATCAGTTCCGTAAAAACCAGATACTGCTTCCAAACTGCATTACAACTCCCAAATCCTCAACTCAATAGAAATAATTGTTTACAGAAAGAGGTACCTGTCAGTGAGGTTCAAGATATTTCCTCCGGCCAAGATACGACTTTTATTGATTTTTATGGACTTTATGTACTGCAGGGACGGTGCTAGAGCATGCATAGAGGCTGGCGATTGTCTGGCTGCCACATGATATTTGTTGCTGTCGCAGTCACCCAATCGCTAGCTGCCGTGTGTGCCGTAACTCAGACGTGTGTGAGTAAGTATGTGGTGGTCTCCAGCAAGCGCATAATTATCATTAGTGGCTAAGGTGTTAACCTTCCCTTGGAGATGGTAGCGTACCACTGTACAAATGGAGTACAGGATAGTGATACTTGTAATCCATATGTGACAGACAATTGTGTTTAGTACAAACATTTTACAAAATTACTATCAGTACAACAATTTATTATCATAGTATTGTTTGTTGCACATAATTATTTTCAGATATTTTATCATTTGTGTAACGGTATCTCAGTTGATTCCATGAGTTCCAGCTGCTGCTTTCCAAAGTACAGCACAATTGAGAGATGCTGAAAGCATAAGGAAGAAGAGTTTTCACCATGGGTAACTGTGACTCATTGAAGAAATATCCTACTGCCAAGATGCTACAGTGACAGGGCTCCAATGTACTGCAGTGAATATGCTAATGTGTGGATGGAAACTGGCAACTGTGTGGCTGTCACACGATATTTGTTACTGTCACAACCGCCCAGTTGCTAGTTACCATGCATGCTATACCTCATACTTCTATCAGTGGTGGTCTCCATCAACAACTTAACAACCAACGATGCTACAATTGTTACCATTGCTTTGGAGATGGTAAGTGCTACTGTACACCTAATGTACGTGATACAGGTAATAGTAATCCATGCCTGGTGGGTGAAGGTTGTGTGGTCCCTCATATTATTTAATTACTGTAACAAACCCTTAATTGCCACATTGCCGCTCTCCTTCCATGGAAGCTTAAGGAGTGTTTTCATACAAGTGAGGTGCAACTTTCATCAATGCAACTGAATTCGCTGTTCAGGAAGCATTCATTGTTAGAGGTAAGGATGCTCGTCCTCTAGAGGCTATTTGCTGTGGTGATAAAAAAGGGTAATGTAATTTCTATAATAGTCTCAATACCATCACTCATTTTCCATGGAAAGCAACACTTATGGGTCTTAACGGGTGAGATATTGACGTCCAAAAGTTTATATATCAAATAACTGATCAGTATGTACACGATAGTTGCTGTTAACGTCACACTGTCATCGAATTCCAGTAGTGTCCTTTTCTTAAAAAGCGACTGCTACACTGTTCTCTAGACATAGAGCACTGAAATTATGACAGGTACTCATGGATCGATGTTAACGGTTATGACGTACCGAAACATGATTCTGTACCAGTGCGCATAAATGGTATTTCTTCCCAATGGTGTACGTCAAATTGAGTCCATGAATGGGTGATCGCCTGCCCTGAAAGATCAACTTCCATCTAGAGGATATACGACATTCTTCGGAGGTGTATGCGTGATAACATTCAAGCACAATGCATTATAATGAACTATCTGTGGATCATAATTGTTGCACAAAGCAATCACATTGTTAAAATACAGTTCTCGTCCATTAGCATCTCACACTCTATAAACAACCCATCAGCTACTGATGTTTGTAGTTATTTAGGTACTGATTATAATATAACAATGCTATATAACAGGATTAATGTCATATCATAATGAAAATAACTACAATACTTCAGTAATTTAGTTCTGTGCAAACAGCTATTTTAAAACTTAGTTCGCTGTTCTGAGTTATTTGTGAGTGATAGTAAAGTTCTAGTCGCTTATTACATATATTTGTAGATATATTATATATGCCTATTACACTATGGTATTATCATATTACTAAAGAAGTACTAACTACTTTACTTCTCGTGTTACATGTTCATCACTTGCTAATCATGGTTTGCATCAACTCTGGAGTCGCTTTGAAGACATTGTCTCGGTTTCAAATATTCATGCACTGCACTGACGTTAATTTCTTCTTCTGCCTCACATGCTATTTCTCCATAATTTGATAAGCCGCTTTCAAGCATTAAGATCTTAAAAGTAGGTAAATATTTGTTGGTGTAGATACGTTACTGAATCACCCTTTGCGTTACAAGACCACCTCTTGCCACACATTGTTGTTTACAGCAGCACCTGATTCACCCTCTGCGATATTTCCTCACTCGAAGACACATCATTTCATCCTGCCCATCGAACATTACTGCTGAAGATGTTCCCGTTCCCTAGGCGATGATAGGGTACTACACTACAAGTAAAGCACACGTTAATTACAATGGACACTCACACATTTCCAATGATGATTGCAAACCCCAGAAATGTTTTTAAGTTTCTGTATATTCAAGTACTCATGTAATTTAAATAGTTAAATTCAGTTATGATATAGCCATATTTTGAAACTACTCATTACGCTAAAGGAGCATCACTCACTTCTCAATTATATCAACAGAATTTGTTTTTGTGTTAGTAGGATTGTGTCCATGACGGCCTCTGCTGTTTGCAGATACTCTGCTACCTTAGTTATTCAGGTACATTGTCGTATACTCTATCCAATACAGAGCCACATTTCACTCCATGTGGTCATCTTCAGGAGTAACTTCATCATTGCAAGCTGTTCGTCACCTGCAACCCAGTTGCCGTTGCAGATGTTATACCGATATGATTTACATTATGCCTTTGACGTGTTATTAAAATATTGTTTAAGTTGCAGGACCATCCCTGGCTTCAAATGGAAATTTGAGCACCTACTTCACAATTTTCAGAGGGTCTCTACGAAAAGCATAGCTGGTTCGCGTTTCATCCAGTACTTTATAAATGTTATGATTATCTTTGCCTTGCGGTCTGAACAGTCGATTAAATTATGTTCTAAACTGCAATACCATTACTCATTACACATGAGTACTGGCAGGACTTGATTAGCCACTTTGTGGTAGTACACACTATAATACAAGCTGCCATGGATATTAGAAAGTGTTCACATACTGCAATAATGTTGCTAATGCATTTATGGTTAAAGAAAACAACTCAGATAACTGATTCTGTTGCAGAAGCATCACCTACTAGCCATAGTTAGCTTCAGGATTCTTATTGTCTGTATGAAGGTGTCACAATCAGTTCCGTAAATACCAGATACTGCTTCCAAACAGCATTACAACTCCCAAATCCTCAACTCAATAGAAATAATTGTTTACAGAAAGAGGTACCTGTCAGTGAGGTTCAAGATATTTCCTCCAGCCAAGATACGACTTTTATTGATTTTTATGGACTTTATGTACTGCAGGGACAGTGCTAGAGCATGCATAGAGGCTGGCGATTGTCTGGCTGCCACACGATATTTGTTGCTGTCGCAGTCACCCAATCGCTAGCTGCCGTGTGTGCCGTAACTCAGACGTGTGTGAGTAAGTATGTGGTGGTCTCCAGCAAGCGCATAATTATCATTAGTGGCTAAGGTGTTAACCTTCCCTTGGAGATGGTAGCGTACCACTGTACAAATCGAGTACAGGATAGTGATACTTGTAATCCATATGTGACAGACAACTGTGTTTAGTACAAACATTTTACAAAATTACTATCAGTACAACAATTTATTATCATAGTATTGTTTGTTGCACATAATTATTTTCAGTTATTTTATCATTTGTGTAACGGTATCTCAGTTGATTCCATGAGTTCCAGCTGCTGCTTTCCAAAGTACAGCACAATTGAGAGATGCTGAAAGCATAAGCAAGAAGAGTTTTCACCATGGGTAACTGTGACTCATTGAAGAAATATCCTACTGCCAAGATGCTACAGTGACAGGGCTCCAATGTACTGCAGTGAATATGCTAATGTGTGGATGGAAACTGGCAACTGTGTGGCTGTCACACGATATTTGTTACTGTCACAGCCGCCCAGATGCTAGGTACCATGCATGCTATACCTCATACATCTATCAGTGGTGGTCTCCATCAACAACTTAACAACCAACGATGCTACAATTGTTACCATTGCTTTGGAGATGGTAAGTGCTACTGTACACCTAATGTACGTGATACAGGTAATAGTAATCCATGCCTGGTGGGTGAAGGTTGTGTGGTCCCTCATATTATTTAATTACTGTAACAGACCCTTAATTGCCACATTGCCACTCTCCTTCCATGGAAGCTTAAGGAGTGTTTTCATACGAGTGAGGTGCAACTTTCATCAATGCAACTGAATTCGCTGTTCAGGAAGCATTCATTGTTAGAGGTAAGGATGCTCGTCCTCAAGAGGCTATTTGCTGTGGTGATAAAAAAGGGTAATGTAATTTCTATAATAGTCTCAATACCATCACTCATTTTCCATGGAAAGCAACACTTATGGGTCTTAACGGGTGAGATATTGACGTTCAAAAGTTTATATATCAAATAACTGATCAGTATGTACACGATAGTTGCTGTTAACGTCACACTGTCATCGAATTCCAGTAGTGTCCTTTTCTTAAAAAGCGACTGCTACACTGTTCTCTAGAGATAGAGCACTGAAATTATGACAGGTGCTCATGGATCGATGTTAACGGTTATGACGTACCGAAACATGATTCTGTACCAGTGCACATAAATGGTATTTCTTCCCAATGGTGTACGTCAAATTGAGTCCATGAATGGGTGATCGCCTGCCCTGAAAGATCAACTTCCATCTAGAGGATATACGACATTCTGTGGAGGCGTATGCGTGATACAATTCAAGCACAATGCATTGTAATGAACTATCTGTGGATCATAATTGTTGCACAAAGCTATCACATTGTTAAAATACAGTTCTCGTCCATTAGCATCTCACACTCTATAAACAACCCATCAGCTACTGATGTTTGTAGTTATTTAGGTACTGATTATAATATAACAATGCTATATAACAGGATTAATGTCATATCATAATAAAAATAACTACAATACTTCAGTATTTTAGTTCTGTGCAAACAGCTATTTTAAAACTTAGTTCGCTGTTCTGAGTTATTTGTGAGTGATAGTAAAGTTCTAGTCGCTTATTACATATATTTGTAGATATATTATATATGCCTATTACACTATGGTATTATCATATTACTAAAGAAGTACTAACTACTTTACTTCTCGTGTTACATGGTCATCACTTGCTAATCATGGTTTGCTTCAACTCTGGAGTCGCTTTGAAGACATTGTCTCGGTTTCAAATATTCATGCACTGCACTGACGTTAATTTCTTCTTCTGCCTCACATGTTATTTCTCCATAATTTGATAAGCCGCTTTCAAGCATTAAGATCTTAAAAGTAGGTAAATATTTGTTGGTGTAGATACGTTACTGAATCACCCTTTGCGTTACAAGACCACCTCTTGCCACACATTGTTGTTTACAGCAGCACCTGATTCTCCCTCTGCGATATTTCCTCACTCGAAGACACATCATTTCATCCTGCCCATCGAACATTACTGCTGAAGATGTTCCCGTTCCCTAGGCGATGATAGGGTACTACACTACAAGTAAAGCACACGTTAATTACAATGGACACTCACACATTTCCAATGATGATTGCAAACCCCAGAAATGTTTTTAAGTTTCTGTATATTCAAGTACTCATGTAATTTAAATAGTTAAATTCAGTTATGATATAGCCATATTTTGAAACTACTCATTACGCTAAAGGAGCATCACTCACTTCTCAATTATATCAACAGAATTTGTTTTTGTGTTAGTAGGATTGTGTCCATGACGGCCTCTGCTGTTTGCAGATACTCTGCTACCTTAGTTATTCAGGTACATTGTCGTATACTCTATCCAATACAGAGCCACATTTCACTCCATGTGGTCATCTTCAGGAGTAACTTCATCATTGCAAGCTGTTCGTCACCTGCAACCCAGTTGCCGTTGCAGATGTTATACCGATATGATTTACATTATGCCTTTGACGTGTTATTAAATTATTGTTTAAGTTGCAGGACCATCCCTTGCTTCAAATGGAAATTTGAGCACCTACTTCACAATTTTCAGAGGGTCTCTACGAAAAGCCTAGCTGGTTCGCGTTTCATCCAGTACTTTATAAATGTTATGATGATCTTTGCCTTGCGGTCTGAACAGTCGATTAAATTATGTTCTAAACTGCAAAACCATTACTCATTACACATGAGTACTGGCAGGACTTGATTAGCCACTTTGTGGTAGTACACACTATAATACAAGCTGCCATGGATATTAGAAAGTGTTCACATACTGCAATAATGTTGCTAATGCATTTATGGTTAAAGAAAACAACTCAGATAACTGATTCTGTTGCAGAAGCATCACCTACTAGCCATAGTTAGCTTCAGGATTCTTATTGTCTGTATGAAGGTGTCACAATCAGTTCCGTAAATACCAGATACTGCTTCCAAACAGCATTACAACTCCCAAATCCTCAACTCAATAGAAATAATTGTTTACAGAAAGAGGTACCTGTCAGTGAGGTTCAAGATATTTCCTCCAGCCAAGATACGACTTTTATTGATTTTTATGGACTTTATGTACTGCAGGGACGGTGCTAGAGCATGCATAGAGGCTGGCGATTGTCTGGCTGCCACACGATATTTGTTGCTGTCGCAGTCACCCAATCGCTAGCTGCCGTGTGTGCCGTAACTCAGACGTGTGTGAGTAAGTATGTGGTGGTCTCCAGCAAGCACATAATTATCATTAGTGGCTAAGGTGTTAACCTTCCCTTGGAGATGGTAGCGTACCACTGTACAAATAGAGTACATGATAGTGATACTTGTAATCCATATGTGACAGACAACTGTGTTTAGTACAAACATTTTACCAAATTTCTATCAGTACAACAATTCATTATCATAGTATTGTTTGTTGCACATAATTATTTTCAGATATTTTATCATTTGTGTAACGGTTTCTCAGTTGATTCCATGAGTTCCAGCTGCTGCTTTCCAAAGTACAGCACAATTGAGAGATGCTGAAAGCATAAGGAAGAATTGTTTTCACCATGGGTAACTGTGACTCATTGAAGAAATATCCTACTGCCAAGATGCTACAGTGACAGGGCTCCAATGTACTGCAGTGAATATGCTAATGTGTGGATGGAAACTGGCAACTGTGTGGCTGTCACACGATATTTGTTACTGTCACAACCGCCCAGTTGCTAGTTACCATGCATGCTATACCTCATACATCTATCAGTGGTGGTCTCCATCAACAACTTAACAACCAACGATGCTACAATTGTTACCATTGCTTTGGAGATGGTAAGTGCTACTGTACACCTAATGTACGTGATACAGGTAATAGTAATCCATGCCTGGTGGGTGAAGGTTGTGTGGTCCCTCATATTATTTAATTACTGTAACAGACCCATAATTGCCACATTGCCACTCACCTTCCATGGAAGCTTAAGGAGTGTTTTCATACAAGTGAGGTGCAACTTTCATCAATGCAACTGAATTCGCTGTTCAGGAAGCATTCATTGTTAGAGGTAAGGATGCTCGTCCTCAAGAGGCTATTTGCTGTGGTGATAAAAAAGGGTAATGTAATTTCTATAATAGTCTCAATACCATCACTCATTTTCCATGGAAAGCAACACTTATGGGTCTTAACGGGTGAGATATTGACGTTCAAAAGTTTATATATCAAATAACTGATCAGTATGTACACGATAGTTGCTGTTAACGTCACACTGTCATCGAATTCCAGTAGTGTCCTTTTCTTAAAAAGCGACTGCTACACTGTTCTCTAGACATAGAGCACTGAAATTATGACAGGTACTCATGGATCGATGTTAACGGTTATGACGTACCGAAACATGATTCTGTACCAGTGCACATAAATGGTATTTCTTCCCAATGGTGTACGTCAAATTGAGTCCATGAATGGGTGATCGCCTGCCCTGAAAGATCAACTTCCATCTAGAGGATATACGACATTCTGCGGAGGCGTATGCGTGATACAATTCAAGCACAATGCATTATAATGAACTATCTGTGGATCATAATTGTTGCACAAAGCAATCACATTGTTAAAATACAGTTCTCGTCCATAAGCATCTCACACTCTATAAACAACCCATCAGCTACTGATGTTTGTAGTTATTTAGGTACTGATTATAATATAACAATGCTATATAACAGGATTAATGTCATATCATAATAAAATTAACTACAATACTTCAGTATTTTAGTTCTGTGCAAACAGCTATTTTAAAACTTAGTTCGCTGTTCTGAGTTATTTGTGAGTGATAGTAAAGTTCTAGTCGCTTATTACATATATTTGTAGATATATTATATATGCCTATTACACTATGGTATTATCATATTACTAAAGAAGTACTAACTACTTTACTTCTCGTGTTACATGGTCATCACTTGCTAATCATGGTTTGCTTCAACTCTGGAGTCGCTTTGAAGACATTGTCTCGGTTTCAAATATTCATGCACTGCACTGACGTTAATTTCTTCTTCTGCCTCACATGTTATTTCTCCATAATTTGATATGCCGCTTTCAAGCATTAAGATCCTAAAAGTAGGTAAATATTTGTTGGTGTAGATACGTTACTGAATCACCCTTTGCGTTACAAGACCACCTCTTGCCACACATTGTTGTTTACAGCAGCAACTGATTCACCCTCTGCAATATTTCCTCACTCGAAGACACATCATTTCATCCTGCCCATCGAACATTACTGCTGAAGATGTTCCCGTTCCCTAGGCGATGATAGGGTACTACACTACAAGTAAAGCACACGTTAATTACAATGGACACTCACACATTTCCAATGATGAATGCAAACCCCAGAAATGTTTTTAAGTTTCTGTATATTCAAGTACTCATGTAATTTAAATAGTTAAATTCAGTTATGATATAGCCATATTTTGAAACTACTCATTACGCTAAAGGAGCATCACTCACTTCTCAATTATATCAACAGAATTTGTTTTTGTGTTAGTAGGATTGTGTCCATGACGGCCTCTGCTGTTTGCAGATACTCTGCTACCTTAGTTATTCAGGTACATTGTCGTATACTCTATCCAATACAGAGCCACATTTCACTCCATGTGGTCATCTTCAGGAGTAACTTCATCATTGCAAGCTGTTCGTCACCTGCAACCCAGTTGCCGTTGCAGATGTTATACCGATATGATTTACATTATGCCTTTGACGTGTTATTAAATTATTGTTTAAGTTGCAGGACCATCCCTTGCTTCAAATGGAAATTTGAGCACCTACTTCACAATTTTCAGAGGGTCTCTACGAAAAGCATAGCTGGTTCGCGTTTCATCCAGTACTTTATAAATGTTATGATGATCTTTGCCTTGCGGTCTGAACAGTCGCTTAAATTATGTTCTAAACTGCAATACCATTACTGATTACACATGAGTACTGGCTGGACTTGATTAGCCACTTTGTGGTAGTACACACTATAATACAAGCTGCCATGGATATTAGAAAGTGTTCACATACTGCAATAATGTTGCTAATGCATTTATGGTTAGAGAAAACAACTCAGATAACTGATTCTGTTGCAGAAGCATCACCTACTAGCCATAGTTAGCTTCACGATTCTTATTGTCTGTATGAAGGTGTCACAATCAGTTCCGTAAATACTAGATACTGCTTCCAAACAGCATTACAACTCCCATATCCTCAAGTCAATAGAAATAATTGTTTACAGAAAGAGGTACCTGTCAGTAAGGTTCAAGATATTTCCTCCGGCCAAGATACGACTTTTATTGATTTTTATGGACTCTATATACTGCAGGGACGGTGCTAGAGCATGCATAGAGGCTGGCGATTGTCTGGCTGCCACACGATATTTGTTGCTGCCGCAGTCACCCAATCGCTAACTGCCGTGTGTGCCGTAACTCAGACGTGTGTGAGTAAGTATGTGGTGGTCTCCAGCAAGCGCATAATTATCATTAGTGGCTAAGGTGTTAACCTTCCCTTGGAGATGTTAGCGTACAACTGTACAAATCGAGTAGAGGATAGTGGCACTTGTAATCCATATGTGACAGACAACTGTGTTTAGTACAAACATTTTACAAAATTACTATCAGTACAACAATTTATTATCATAGTATTGTTTGTTGCACATAATTATTTTCAGTTATTTTATCATTTGTGTAACGGTATCTCAGTTGATTCCATGAGTTCCAGCTGCTGCTTTCCAAAGTACAGCACAATTGAGAGATGCTGAAAGCATAAGCAAGAAGAGTTTTCACCATGGGTAACTGTGACTCATTGAAGAAATATCCTACTGCCAAGATGCTACAGTGACAGGGCTCCAATGTACTGCAGTGAATATGCTAATGTGTGGATGGAAACTGGCAACTGTGTGGCTGTCACACGATATTTGTTACTGTCACAACCGCCCAGTTGCTAGTTACCATGCATGCTATACCTCATACATCTATCAGTGGTGGTCTCCATCAACAACTTAACAACCAACGATGCTACAATTGTTACCATTGCTTAGGAGATGGTAAGTGCTACTGTACACTGCAGTGAATATGATGATGTGTGGATGGAAACTGGCAACTGTGTGGCTGTCACACGATATTTGTTACTTTCATAACCGCCCAGTTGCTAGTTACCATGCATGCTATACCTAATACTCCTATCAGTGGTGGTCTCCATCAACAACTCAACAACCAACGATGCTACAGATGTTACCATTGCTTTGGAGATGGTAAGTGTTACTGTACAGCTAATGTACGTGATACAGGTAATTGTAATCCATGCCTGGTGCATGATGGTTGTGTGGTCCCACATTTTATTTAATTACTGTAACAGCCCCACAATTGCCACTGGACTTGCATGGAAAGCTTAAGGAGTGTTTTCATACAAGTGAGGCGCAACTTTCATCAGTGCATCTGTATTCGCTGTTCAGGAAGCATTCCTTGTTAGAGGTAAGGATGCTCGTCCTCAAGACGCTATTTGCTATGGTGATAACACAGGGCCATGAAATGTCTATAAATGTCTAAATACGATCACACATTTCCCATGGAAAGCAACACTTTTGGCTCTTAAATGGTGAGCTGTTGCTGCTCAACAGTATGTTGCGATAGTTGTTGTTAATATCTCACTGTCAACGAATTACAGTAGTGTCCTTTTCTTAAAAAGCGACTGCTACACTGTTCTCTAGACATAGAGCACTGAAATTATGATGGTTAGTCATGGATGGATGTTAACGGTTATGAGGTAGCCAAACATGATTTTGTACCATTACGGTCACATGAATGCTACTTCCTCCCCGTGGTATACGTCAAATTGTCTCCATCAATGGGTGATCGCCTGCCCCGAAAGATCAACTTCCACCTGCAAGATATATGACATTCCTAGGAGGCGGATGAGTGATACCACTCAAGCTCAATGCATTGTAATCATCTATCTCTGGTTCATAATTGTTGCACAAAGTATTCTCACTGTTAAAATACTAGTCTCGTACGTTAGCGTCTCACACTCTATAAACAACCCATCACCCACAGATGTTTGTAGTTATTTGGGTAATGAATATAATATAACAATATTACACAACAGTGTTATTGCCGGATCATAATAACACTAACTACAGTACTTCAGTATTTTAGTTCCTACCCACAGCTATTTTCAAACTAGTTCACTGCTCTCAGTTATTTGTCAGTGATAGTAAAGTTCTAGTGCATGATAACATATATTCGTAGATATGTCATATACGCTTATTACATCCACCTGCAAGATATATGACATTCCTAGGAGGCGGATGAGTGATACCACTCAAGCTCAATGCATTGTAATCATCTATCTCTGGTTCATAATTGTTGCACAAAGTATTCTCACTGTTAAAATACTAGTCTCGTACGTTAGCGTCTCACACTCTATAAACAACCCATCACCCACAGATGTTTGTAGTTATTTGGGTAATGAATATAATATAACAATATTACACAACAGTGTTATTGCCGGATCATAATAACACTAACTACAGTACTTCAGTATTTTAGTTCCTACCCACAGCTATTTTCAAACTAGTTCACTGCTCTCAGTTATTTGTCAGTGATAGTAAAGTTCTAGTGCATGATAACATATATTCGTAGATATGTCATATACGCTTATTACATTGGTGCATTATCATATTACTAAAGAAGTACTAACTACTTTACTTCTCGTATTACATGGTCATCACTGGCTGATCATGCTTTGCTTCAGCTCTAGAGAAGCTTTGAAGACATTCTCTCTGTTTCAAATATTTATGCACTGCACTGACGTTACATTCTTTCTCTGCCTGACACATTATTTTTGCATTATTTGATAAGCCGTTTTCAAGCATTCAGACCCTAAAAGTAGGTAAATATTTGTTGGTGTAGATACGTTACAGAATCACCCTTTGCTTTACAAGACCACCTCTTCCCACACATTGTTGTTTACAGCACCTGATCTACCCTCTGCCATATTTCCTCCCTCGAAGACAAATCATAGTATGCAGCTCATCGAGCATTCCTGCTGAATATGTTCTGTTCCCTAGAAGATCTAGGGTGCCACATTACAAGTAAAGCACACGATAATCACCATAGCAATTCACGCATGGCCAATGATGATTGCAAACACCGAGAAATGATTTTAAATTTCGGTATATTCAAGTACTCAAGTAATTTAATAAGTTAAATTCAATTATGATATAGTCATATTTTGAAACTACTCATTACACTAAAGGAGCATCACTCACTTCACATGTGTGTTTTCAGAATTTGTTTTTGTGTTTGTAGGATGGTGGGCACGATGGTCTCTGCTGCTTTCAAGTACTTTGCTACCTTAGTAATTATGGTACATTGTCGTACACTCTATCCAATAAAGAGCAACATTTCACTCCATATGGTCATCTTCTAGAGTAACTTCATCATTGTAAGCTGTTCGTAATCAGCAACCCAGTTGCCGTTTAAGAAGTTATACTGATATGATATAAATTATGGCATTGACGCGTTATTAAATTACTGTTTGAGTTGCAGGACCATCCTTTGCAGCAAATGGAAATTTGAGCACCTACTTCACAATTACCAGAGGGTCTCTACAAAAAGCCTAGCTGGTTTGTATTTCATCCAGTACTCTCGAAATGTAATGATGATCTTTGCCTTGCGGTCTGAAGAGTCGATTAAATTATGTTCTAAACTGCAATACCATTACTCATTACCCATGACTATTTTCAGGAGTTGATATGCCTCTTTGAGGTAGTATCCACTAAATACATGCTGGCATGGATATTAGAAAGTGTTCACATACTGCAATAATGTTGCTAATGCATTTATGGTTAGAGAAAATAACTCAGATAACTGATTCTGTTGCAGAAGCACCACCTACTAGCCATAGTTAGCTTCAGGATTGTTATTATCTGTATGAAGGTGGTACAATCAGTTCCGTAAATACCAGATATTGCTTCCAAACAGCATTACAACTCCCAAATCCTCAACTCAATAGAAAGAAATGTTTACAGAAAGAGGTACCTGTCAGTGAGGTTCAAGATATATTCTCCGGCCAAGACACGACTTTTATTGGTTTTTATGGGCTTTATGTACTGCAGGGACGGTGCTAGAGTATGCATAGAGGCTGGCATTTGTCTGGCTGCCACCCCACAGTTGTTACTGTCTCAGTCACCCAATCGCTAGCTGCCGTGTGTGCCATAAGTTAGACTTGTGTGAGTAAGTATGTGGTGGTCTCCAGCATGCGCATAATTACCATTAGCGGCTAAGGTGTTAACCTTCCCTTGGAGATGGTAGCGTACTACTGTACAAGTCGAGTACAGGATAGTGATACTTGTAATCCATAGGTGACAGACAATTGCGTTTAGTACAAACATATTACAAAATTACTATCAGTCCAATGATTTATTATCATAGTATTGTTTGTTGCACATAATTATTTTCAGTAATTTTATCGTTTGTGTAAGGGTAAATCAATCGATTCTATGAGTTCCAGCTGCTTCTTTCCAAATGACAGCACAATTGAGAGATGCTGAAACCATAAGCTAGAAGAGTTTTCACCATGGGTGCCAATCACTCATTGAAGAAAGATCCTTCTGCCAAGATGCTGCAGTGACAGGTCTCCAATGTACTGCGGTGAATATGCTAATGTGTGGATGGAAACTGGCAACTGTATGGCTGTCACACGATATTTGTTACTGTCACAACCGCCCAGTTGCTAGTTACCATGCATGCTATACCTCATACTTCTATCAATGGTGGTCTCCATCATCAACTTAACAACCAACGGTGTTACAGATGTTACCATTGCTTTGGAGATGGTAAGTGCTACTGTACACCTAATGTACGTGATACAGGTAATAGTAATCCATGCCTGGTGCTTGATGGTTGTGTGGTCCCACATATTATTTAATTACTGTAACAGACCCACAATTGCCACTCGCCTTGCATGGAAAGCTTAAGGAGTGTTTTCATACAAGTGAGGCGCAACTGTCATCAATGCATCTGAATTCGCTGTTCAGGAAGCATTCATTGTTAGAGGTAAGGATGCTCGTCCTCAAGACGCTATTTGCTATGGTGATAACACAGGGTCATGAAATTTCTATAAATGTCTAAATACGATCACACATTTCCCATGGAAAGCAACACTTTTGGCTCTTAAATGGTGAGCTATTGCTGCTCAACAGTTTACATATCAAATAACCGATCAGTATGTTGCGATATTTGTTGTTAATATCTCACTGTCATCGAATTACAGTTGTGTCCTTTTCTTAAAAAACGACTGCTACACTATTCTCCAGATATAGAGCACTGAAATTATGACGGTTACTCATGGATGGATGTTAACGGTTATGAGGTAGCCAAACATGATTCTGTACCACTACGGTCACATGAATGCTACTTCCTCCCCGTGGTATACGTCAAATTGTGTCCATCAATGGGTGATCGCCTGCCCCGAAAGATCAACTTCCATCTAGAAGATATATGACATTCTTAGGAGGCGGATCAGTGATACCACTCAAGCACAATGCATTATAATGTTCTATCTGTGGATCAAAATTGTTGCACAAAGCGATCACATTGTTAAAATACAATTTTCGTCCATTAGCATCTCACACTCTATAAACGACTTATCAGCTACAGATGTTTGTAGTTATTTAAGTATTGATTATAATATGACAGTTCTGTATAACAGCATTATTGTCACATCATAATAACAATAGCTATAATACTTCAGTATTTTAGTTCCGTGCCCGCAGCTGTTTTCAAACTTAGTTCGCTGTTCTGAGTTATTTGTCAGTGATAGTAAAGTTCTAGTCCGTGATTACTTATATTCGTAGATATATTACATATGCTTATTACACTATGGTACTATCACATTACTAAAGAAGTACTGACTACTTTACTTCTCGTGTTACATGGTCATCGCTTGCAAATCATGGTTTGCTTCAGCTCTAGAGTCGCTTTGAAGACATTGTCTCTGTTTCAAATATTTATGCACTGCACTGATGTCAATTTCTTCCTCTGCCTGACACGTTATTTTAGCATTATTTCATAAGCCGCTTTCAAGCATTCAGACGCTAAAAGTAGGTAAATATTTGTTGGTGTAGATACGTTACTGAATCACCGTTTGCGTTACAAGACCACGTCTTCCCACGCATTGTTGTTTAGAGCACCTGATTCACCCTCTGCGATATTTTCTCTCTCGAAGACACATTATTGCATGCTGCTCATCGAACATTGCTGCTGAGGACGTTTCCGTTGCCTAGGAGATGATAGGGTACTACATTACAAGTAAAGCACACGTTAATCACAATAGCAATTCACACATGGCCATTGATGATTGCAAACCCCAGAAATACTTTTTAATTTCTGTATATTCAAGTACTCAAGTAATTTAATAAGTTAAATTCAATTATGATATAGCCATGTTTTGAAACTACTCATTACACTAAAGGAGCATCACTCACTTTACATTTATATCATCAGAATTAGTTTTTGTGTTTGTAGGATGGTGTGCACAATGGCCTCTGCTGTTTTCAGATACTCTGCTACCTTAGTAATTATGGTAAATTATCGTATACTCTATCCAATAAAGAGCCACATTTCACTCCATATGGTCATCTTCAGGAGTAACTTCATCACTGCATGCTTTTCGTTATCAGCAACCCACTTGCCGTTGCAGATGTTATACTGATGTGATTTACATTATGGCATTGAGGTGTTATTAAATTACTGTTTGAGTTGCAGGACCATCCTTTGCAGCAAATGGAAATTTTAGCACCTACTTCACAATTTCCAGAGGGTCTCTACGAAAAGCCTAGCTGGTTTGCATTTCATCCAGTACTCTCGAAATGTAATGATGATCTTTGCCTTGCGGACTGAACAGTCGATTAAATTATGTTCTAAACTGCAATACCAGTACCCATTACACATGACTATTTTCAATACTTGATATGCCTCTTTGCGGTAGTATCCACTAAATACATGCTGGCATGGATATTAGAAAGTGTTCACATACTGTAATAGAAGCAACACCTGCTACCCATGATTAGCTACAGGATTCTTATTGTCTGTACGAAGGTGTCACAATCAGTTCCGAAAATACCACATACTGCTTACAAACATGAGTACAACTGCCAACTCCTCAACTGGATGATGGAGGTTCGAGATATATCCTCAGGACAAGATACGACTTTTATTTGTTTTTATGAGCATCATGTACTGCAGGGACGGTGCTGGAGCATGCATAGAGGCTGGCGGTTGTCTGGCTGCCACACGATGTTTGTTACTGTCACAGTCACCCAATCGCTAGCTGTTGTGTGTGCCATAACTCAGACTTGTATGAGTAAGTATGTGGTGGTCTCCAGCAAGCGCATAACTACCATTGGTGGCTAAGGTGTTAACCTTCCCTTGGAGATGGTAGAATACTTCTGTACAAATCGAGTACAGGATAATGATACTTGTAATCCACAGATGACAGGCGATTTCGTTTAGCTCAAACATATTACAAAATCACTATCAGGAACACATAATTGTGACTCGTCTTGACTAGTAAACTTATGCTGTATTTCTGTCCACATGAGATTGTCAGTTTCAATGCTGCATCTGAAATCCCTCTTCAGATAATTTTCTTTCCCAGAGATAAGTGTACTTCTGCCCAATTGGTTGATTAATATGATGATGATACCATGCTATTAAAGTGCTATAGACGCCTTACCTCCAAGAATTATTTTTCATGGGAAGCAACACATGTGGTACTTAATGTGTGAGTTATTGTCCATTAACAGTTTAACTAACAAACAATGGACCATTTTACTTGTGGTGGTTGCCATTAATATTCCAATGTCATAAAATTGAGTGTGACACCGACTTTCTACTCTAGATATAACGTACTGAAATTATAATGGTAATTCATTCATAGGCGTTAATGATTTTGTGGCACCCATTCATTACTCATTTCTGATCGACTTTTTGCAAGTAATGCAATAATGTTAATAACGCATTCTTGCATTGAGATTACAACAGTACAACGATTTATTATCATATTAATGTTTGTTACACATAATCATTTTCAGTAATTTTAGGATTTGTGTAAGGGCATCTCAATCGATTCCATGAGTTCCAGCTGCTACTTTCCAAAGGACAGCACAACTGAGAGATGCTCACACCACAAGCAATACATGTTTCCACAAATGGGTACCTGTGACTCATTGAAGAGATACCCTTCTGCCAAGATTCCACAGTGACAGGGCTCCAATGTACTGCAGTGAATATACTAATGTGTGCATGGAAACTGGCAACTGTGTGGCTGTCACACGATATTTGTTATTGTCACAGCCACCCAGTTGTTATTTACCACGCATGCTATACCTCATACTTCTATCAGTGGTGGTCTCCATCAACAGCTTAACAACCAACGATGCTACAGATGTTACCGTTTTTTGGAGATGGTAAGTACTAATGTACACCTAATGTACACGATACGGGTAATGGTAATCCATTCCTGGTGGATGATGGTTGTGTGATCCCAACATATTATTTAATTATCATAGCAAACAAACAATTACATTGTCTCTTTTTCAAATATTTATGCACTCCACTGACGTTAATTTCTTCATGTGACTGGCACGTTATTATATTACATTTTTCATTATTAGATTCGCCGCTTTTAAGCATTCAGACCCAAAATGTAGGTAACTATTTAGTGACGTAGGTATGTCGTTGATTCACCCTCTGCATTACAGGAACACCACTTCCCACAAATTGTTATTTTCAGCACTTGATTCACCCTCTGTGATATTTCCTCCCTCGAAGAAGTAATATTGCATGCAGCCCATCAAACACTGCTACTATACAAATAAAGCACAAGATAATGACAATGGAATGGTAATTCATGCATGTCCAATGATGGTTGCATAGCCCCAAAATGTTATTAAATTACTGTATATTCAAGTACCCAAGTAATTTAATAAGATAAAGTCAATTACGGTTTAGCTATATTTTGAACTACTTATTAGACTAAAGGAGCATCACTCACTTCACACGTATGTCTTCAGAGTTTGTATTTGTTTTTGTAAGATGGTGTCCACAACGGCCTCTTCGACTGTTTTCAACTACTCTGCTACCTTAGTAATACTGTTACATTGTCGTATGCTGTATCCATTACACAGCCACTTTTCAGTTCATATGGTCATCATCAATGCTACCTTCATCATCACAAGCTGTTGGCTGCAGAGCCCCAGCTGCTGTTGCAGATGCTATACTGCGATGTTTTACATTAGGGCATTGACATGTTATTAAGTTACTGTTTGAATTGCAGGATCATCCTTTGCTGCAAATTGCAATTTGAGCACGTTCTTCATAATTTCCGGACGCTCTCCGTGAAGAGCTTAGCTGATGCACCTTTCTTCACGTACTCTGGTACTATAATTATGATCTTTGTTTTGCTGTCTGTACAATCAGTTAAGTAGCGTTCAGAATTACAAGACCATTACACATTGCACATCACTATTTTCAGCTCTTGATCTGCCACTTTGCGGTAGTATCCATTAAAATAGAAGTTGCCATCGATATAAGCACGTGTTCACATACTGTAATACTGTTGAAAATGCATTCATTGTTATAGAATACAGCACAGATTACTGTTTGTGTTGCAGAGCATCAACTGCTGCACATAGTTAGCTTCAGAATTCTTATCATCTATACGAAGATGTCTCAGTCATTTCCATAAGTACCAGATACTACTTCCAAACAGCCGACCAACTGCCAACTGCTCAACTCATCAGTAACAGATGTATACAGCAAAAGGTACCTGTCTGTGAAGTTCTAGATATATCGTACGGCCAATATACGATTTTTAATGGTTTTTATGGGCTGCATGTACTGCAGCAAATTTGCTAATACATGCATAGAAGCTGGCGACTGTCTGGGTGTCACATGATGTTTGTTATTGTGACACTCACCCAATCGCTAGCTGCTGTGTGTGCCATACCTCAGATGTGTGTGAGTAAGTGTGTTGTGGTCTCGAGAAAACGCTTAATTACCACTGGTGCCTAAGGTGGTAACCTTCCCTTGGAGATGGTAGTGTACTTCTGTATATGTCAAGTCCAAAATAATGAAAATGTTAATCCATACATAGCAGATGATTTTTGTTTAGTACTAACATATTATTAAATTACTATCAGTGACACATAATTGTTAGTCACCTTGCATGGTAAAATTAAGCTGACGTTCTGTCCATATGAGGTAGTCAGTTTCAATGCTGCATCTGAAATCACTCTTCAGATATATATGTTAATCTATACGATATCATTTATTTTTAACTAACTTGGTGAGATGTATTGTGAGAGAGCCAGTGGCCTGTGTTTTGTTTACTTTACGTGACCTGTAATGAATAGGTATTACTGTCTCTGCAAAAAAAATCTTCTACCAAGGAAAAACATCACCGCAATTTGCCCTAGTCACGATAACGGAAACATACACCACTGAGGCTTCACACTACAGTGGTTCTGATATGAATGCAGAGTGATAACTGGCAGGATATATTAACATCGTAACACGTATTACAACCGTACATGCATCTGGCACGTGTCCCTTCTAAATTCATTTCCTAGATTATTTTGGAAAGACGTCAGACTTGGGTCGTACAAAATCAATGAATTCCCTGGATTTTTGTATATAAATGATAAATCGGATAAATACCTTATTTAAAGATACCATAAATCAGACAGAACACAAAAGTATGCAAAATATCTTCAAACAACTCTGCAGCTGAAGTAATTAAGTTATGACTATATTTACAGTTGCCAATTCATATGCCACTCGTATTGTAATCTCATGTATGCCTGGTGGATTCTAGTACTGCCGCCCGCCGTTGCCTCGTTTCCATGAATAATCTTGGGTTTCATGGGAGGTACATATGTAAAATATTACATACCCCGCAACACTATCTTTGATACGAATCATCCATCCTGATTGCTTTCCACCATCACTGTTGCTTCTAAAACCTAGAGAAATAGGTGAATGTCACATTCTCTGAGAAGAAACATCTCAAACGAAGATAGACGCAACCTGTTGACAGAAATGAGCTCGCAGCGACTCGTCCAGCAGCTGTTAGCTGAGCTTTGTGTCATACATACTGAACCGAAGATTAAAAGAATAGTAATTTCATTATAGGCTGAGGTGATAAAAGTAATAAGACTCCTCCTAATATTGCGTTGGATCTCCTTCTGCCTGGCCTAGTGTAGCAGCTCGAGGTAGCGAAGACTCAACAAGTCACTAGAAGCCCCTGCAGAAACATGCTACCTCTATATCCATGCATAAACGTTAAAGTGTTGCCGATGCAGGTTTTATGCACGAACTGATCTCTTGATTATGTCTCATAAATGTTTGACGGATTTATATGCGGCGATCTGGGTGGCCACATCTTTCGCTCGAATTGTCCAGAATATTCTTCAAACTGGTGACAAGGCTAATTGCGCTCCATAAAAATTCCAACGTTGTTTCGGAATATGAAGGCGCTCAGTGGCTGGAAATTATCTCAAAGTAGCCTAACATAACCATCTTCAGCCAATGATGGATCAGAGGACCCAGCCCAGTCCATGTAAACACAGCCCAAACCATTATGTAGCAGCCATCAACCTGCACAGTGCCCTGTTGACAACTTAGGTTGAAATCTTTGTGGGTACTCTGCCACACTGGAAACCTACCATCACCTCTTACCAACTGAAATCGGTACTCATCTCACCAAGCCACCGTTTTCCAATTGTCTACAATCTAATATGGTCAAGAGTCCAGGAGAGGCGCTGCTGGCGATGTCATAGTGTTGTCTTCTGCCCTGGCCCATTAACGCCAAACTTCTATCCAATCTCCTAATGGATACGTTCATCGTTCGTCCCACATTAGTTCTGCAGTCATTTCATGCAATGTTGCTTGACTGTTGACACTGACAACTCTATGTAAACGTCGCTGCTCTCGGTGAAATGTTCCACATCAGTGTCTTATTCATGATCTATGGAACAAATATTAGTGTATGTAACGTGAAGGACGTCGGAAAGTTCGTTGCCCGTGAGAGGTAATGTCTGGACTTCGGCATTCTTGGCACACTATTGTCACTGTTCATCTCGGAATACAAAAATGCCTAATGATTTCCGAAATAAAATGCCCTATGCTTCTAGCTCCAACTGCCATTCTGCCTTCATAGTCTATTAATTGCAGTTCTGATGCCTTAATCACATCGGAAACCTTTTCGCATGGATCATCTGAGTGCAAATGACAGATCGACCAATGCATTGTCCATTTATACTTTGTGTACGTGACAGTACCATCATCTGTATATGTGCATGACTTTTTCCACCTTTTATGTTGGTCCCACACGTTCTTAATCTTCCATCATGAATTACTATGTTCAGTACAGAAGAATACTCTATTACCTCTTTGGAAAGGATACATCTTGAAAAGCGTTGGCGGAGGAGTTGTTGATGGAGACCGCACCACACTGTAGCACCAGTGCCTGAAGCTGACCATATACAGCAGGTATCGACCATGTGACATTAGCTGTAAGTTAATAAAATGTGGATGCCACATACTCATCACCATCCATACATGCATTACTATTATGATAGCACGTGATGAAAAGTTTGTTCCCACTTGCCAAAGAAGACTTCCTCACAGCAACATAACTATGCGTAAAAGAATACCGTACACACTAAGTAATGGCTAATTAATTGTAACATTAATTAAGAAACATCTGACTGCTACACACTTAATGGAATGTCAACATTAATAAAACAGACAGACTGCAGGGACGGATTTGTGACTTGAAAGGGTGGAAAAAGGGTCCTATGTACATGTGTTTGTAAGTGGATCATTGCTACTGCAGATAGCGCTGATGAGTGAAAGTCCTTCTAACCATGTGTCGTCTGTTCCTTATGTGTCGCAGACTATGTGGCTACAAGAAGCAGAATGGTATGGTACTCATGTCAAAAACAAGCCGAGAGAGTGTTTGTGTATGGCCAAGCAGATACAGACGGCCGACAGTCACCTCGGCCGTACCCAAACAAGTACCCTCACACCAACCATAACACACAACTTTTCAAGCGATTACTGGACATTTGTGTAATCCTGGGTCGTTTCAGATAGATAAGCGTGCAGAATTTCAAAATGGAGAGTCAAATTATGAAAATTACGAAGTGGAGTTTGTTTCGACCTTACATGCCTTAGAAATTTAATGAAGAATCAGTACCACAATTAACTTTATTACCATACCTGAGCACTGGAGAACAGTAATAACAGTCTGGGTGTTGATGGACGTAAATTCTTGAAACATCAATTGCAGCCAGCAGATAATGTATCCCTAGGGATTCTAGAGCTGAAGCAACCTGTGTGCAGCAAGTGATGGTCCTGTGTCATGAGAAGTAACTGGATACCATGTCATTACCATGAATTAGCGAAACGTATTTACACTACCAGGACAGCAAAAAATGGCAATAGTAGCTTATCTCCTGATTGGAACAACTTCATAGTGGTCAATCAGGTGCTGACCATAAACATGTGATGGTAGTGTGAAGCAAGAACTGCCTTAATAAGGCGTTAATACCACAAGGTAATAAGCATAATTAATCAGTATGAATATTTGAAAACAGCGATTAGAGCTAGCTTGCTGTCACTGGGTTCAAATGGCTCTGAGCACTATGGGACTTAACATCTATGGTCATCAGTCCCCGAGAACTTAGAACTACTTAAACCTAACTAACCTAAGGACATCACAGAACACCCAGTCATCACGAGGCAGAGAAAATCCCTGACCCCGCCGGGAATCGAACCCGGGAACCCGGGAGCGGGAAGCGAGAACGCTACCGCACGATCACGAGCTGCGGACTGTTGTCACTGGGGACCTATTTACAATGGTCCTGTAAATCAAATACTAATTTAAGAACCAGTCAGGGCAATGAAGTAATCACCATCATTACAATATGTCAATATGTAACGTTAGGGATGTAAATTTACACTTTGAGAACGATCGTTGATGCTTTTCACGCACAGTGTTTGATGGTAATGTGACGAGAACAGTAATTTAAAAATGTGATTGCTTCGTGCCACAATTACGATGCACAGATAAATGATTACAATGCCATGTGCTTGAGTTGTACCACACATCCACCTCATAGGAAAATGGGACATCTTACAAAGCGATGGCAGTTGCACTGTATGCACAGGCGATCACCAATTGATGGACACAATCAGAAGTAAACCATGGACATCAAGCAGCGTTCACTTCACCATAACAGCATTGAATAATGTTTGGGTGCCATAAAGGCGTTAATATGTATTAATATGTTAGTATCATAATTTCAGTACGTTATATCCAGAGAAAAAATCGCTGACAGATTTTAAGAAAAGGAAACAACTTGATGACACTGAAATATAACCATCACGTGCAGAGTGGTCGATTGTTTGTCACTTAAACTCTTGATTGACAAAAATGATTTCCGAAATAAAATTCCCTATGCTTCTAGCTCCAACTGCCATTCTGCCTTCATAGTCTATTAATTCCAGTTCTGATGCCTTAATCACATCGGAAACCTTTTCGCATGGATCATCTGAGTGCAAATGACAGATCGACCAACCACACGTTTTGCTTCCCATGGAGAATAATTCATGGAGCTACAACATCTATAACACTTTAAGAGTATAGTATCATCATCACAGTAAATAACCATTAGGGGAGGAGTACTCTTACATGTCCACCTCAATGTTGAAAAACTTCTTTCTACTGTAGCAATAGATGCAGGCAGACATGCTAATATTTTGTAGAGCGTGTGCAAAGTAGGATAGTCAGACCTAGGACAAACAGACAACGCTTGCATAACAGAATCATCATCACTAACGGCGTTTGTGCTCGTTTGAATGTATTGAAGAATCTCTCCCATTACTCTCTTTTTAATCGCAAAGAGTGATTCTTCTTCAAAGAACGGTAGTTCAGTTAATCACTGATTCAATTTATGTGCCAGATCATTACCGTCGTGTTTCAGAAATTGTTAGGGCAAAAGGATGTTGAATTTTAAAAGATAAATACTTTCTTCAGCAAAACGTTCTCTCATGTTAGGCGTACTATGGTCCAGTGTTGGAATAAAACCAGTTGTTTCCCCATACGTCACAGTATCATCATTATGATCGCAGTTTTCCCTGTGTCTTTGTCTGCCTATTGGACGTGGACACTCATCTCCAAGTCTAACTCTTCCATAACGGCCTTCGGCTTATCAACAATACGAGCAAAGTGGCTATCAGGATGAGGTCTCATGCCGTCGTACACCTTGAGCGTCGAATCTAATTTCGCTTTTGCCATCACGACGTCCAAGCTAGGGTCTTGTAAGATTTTGCTGACTGGGTTTGTTACGATCATAATGTCGCTCACTGTAAACAGAGTGATAATAAGCTCGTAACTAGAGAGAGCTTGAAGGAGAATATTTGCTTTGGCAGCCGTTGTTCTATCCCTCCAACACAGTATTTTTTTAAGAACTTTGCAAACTGTTCCGAGATCAGGTGCGAATTGAATAACAACAGCATGTCGCTCAACCCGTCTCGTTTGACAATGTGACTGTAGCGAGTGTTTTAGCTGATTCTTTAATGTTGCGTACCCCTTGCTAGAGGCTGTAAAGAACGATACTACTTCTTCAATAGTACAAAGTGAGTTTCTCACACCTGTCACTTTGCAACTGCAAGAGACAGCGACGTTGAGCTGTTGACTTCGGCACGGTGCTGCTTGAGCGTTGATAGCTATCTTTTTACTGTAGCCACAGCTCCTTTCAGTTCTGACGTATTAACTGAACAATCATTACAACCATTAGCCACACAGTTTTCCAGTGAGAGAAAATGGTTCAAATGGCTCTGAGCACTATGGGACTTAACATATGTGGTCATCAGTCCCCTAGAACTTAGAACTACTTAAACCTAACTAACTTAAAGACATCACACACATCCATGCCCAAGGCAGGATTCGAACCTGCGACCGTAGCTGTCACGCGGTTCCAGACTGAAGCGCCTATAACCGCACGGCCACACCGGCCGGCCCAGTGAGAGAGAAAGCCTTTCAATTCTCCTTAGAATCGTAGTATCTAATACTTCACCAGTTATACTACGCTCTTCATCTAGACTCTCTTGAGGTTCATCGTCAATGTTTCCGCTACAATCACTGCCTTTCTGGATGCCAACGAAACCCAAAAATATTTCGTGTTATTTGCCGTCAACATCAACATATCTTGCAGCTAAACTCAGTTGGACAATGTGCGCTATGTCCGTAGTCTCATCGAAGATTATGCTGTAATAACGAGTTTCTTTGATTTCCTCCAGCATTCTCGATAATATCACTGTTTCACAGCATGAAATAAGTTCGTTACACTTTGTTTTACTTATGTAAGTGGCGTTTGGTTTAGTGGTCTCAAGGTGATGTTTAAGTTGTAATTCTCCAGCGTCAATTCACTATCTCAGAAGAGCTCTAAAGCTTCCCTCCTTACTCACTATCCTCTCACGATCATTTTCGTTTTCTAATAGACTCCCATCATCTCTATGCCCCCGCAGAGGAAAATCTTGTTTTCAACCAAGTAGCACTGTTTTTAATACAGGTACAAAACGGCCACTGCTTTCCCTAGTCCTTTCCATTCTCTGTCTTGATAACTGATTTATGACCTCAAGTTCGCGGTTGTCTCGTATCGCCAAAAATAATTTAGCATCTGCTGACGCTTCAACGTGGTACTTGAGCTGAGAGTGGGTGTCAAGGTCACCATACTTACCAGTAAGTTTGACAAACTCTCTTAGTTGTTCAGTCACAATTTTCTTGGCAATAATGGGTTTCTTTCCTCCAGCAGTTTCATTATTCACAAAAATTGAGCACTTAATGCAAAGGGTCCCTTTTTAACTTGTGAGAACACGAGTCATGGATAGTGTTCAAAGTTATTAACGTGCTCTTGTGTGCGTTTAACCCGCCCCCTCTTGTTGATCTCGGAAGTAGGAAACATATGTCCTTTTTTAAGTTTTCTTGTAGCCATCAGAAACTTGTGTTTTATATCGTCACTAAAATTTCCTGACGCTAATATATCCAAATAATTGCAAATATCCGTGGGATTAATGGAATCAGTTGACGAACTTTGTTGTGGAAGTTTCGACGAAGTGCTGGGCTCTGCTTCTACATCTGGTGGTGTTTACGTGGCTGAATGATGACCGGAAACTTCAGATGTTTCTATTTATTATATAGCTACGACCAAGCTAAATTAGAACCTAATTATTCTCGAATAAACACTTTATATGCACTGAAAAAGGCAACACACTTAGCACTAAAATACACACTGTCACACTCCGTGTATTTCTTATATCATTCATCACCACAGTGACTGAACTCCGATGGCTAATAAACGCAGTTGTTAACTTTTCATCACTTCCAAGTTATTGATATGATTATAGCTTTCAAACTGACTACCTGGCAGTGACTCTGCTTCCGTTATATGTTTCGAGAACATTCGCTTCCTGAATGTTCGCTTCCAGACATTTATCTAGTGTGGACAAATACCTACTGTGAAAGCGACAAGCCAATATGTACCTACAACGTATGATATAAGGGCCAGTTTCCAATGATTTCATCATTCGGCAGTTTATGTGTGTGGAACTTTTATTGTCGATTCCGTTCCTTTCTAGTGCATTTGACATTTACGAGTTAAGAATAGGAAACTGTTGTGAAGGAAATAGTACAAATATTGTAATGTTCTTTTGAAAAAGATTAACGCTTTGTAAGATGATATTAATGGAATCTCTGGACCGTCGAATGGGTACTTAACTCGATTCATCATGTAGCGTGCAATGCAACTTCCAATACCAATAAATATATAAAGTCACAGAAAATACATTCAGCCCCTTAGGTACTGAATCCTGTGGACCTGTTCAAAACTGATAACTTTGCTCCCTGTGCGCATAGCAAATATATTAAATTGTCTTACCTCTAAAGCAGCAATGGGGTAATGCGATATATTCTGGTCCCCCATGAAAAAAAAAAAAAAATGCTAGCCACAGGCTCATCAGTGTGGAATGCTGGCCATAATACTTGAAATGCACATGAAATTATTTTGGATGATAAACGAGAACATTTAAGAAAATCCAACTTCTTTGAAAACTATATGACCTCGACCGGGACGAGGTACCGCTTATGGTGAATTACTAACACTGAGTTTCTTCTTTAGCGACATTGTATTGCATGTTACGTTGTCATTTCAAAAACATCTAGCAATTGTAGTTACATTACTCACAATTTATTCACAAACAATGAGATTTAAGTAGCAAGTATTATCTAACCTCATTAATCCAACATAAATGCAAATCATCAAATTACATATCGCTGTGTTAACAAATCATAAAAAACATTACAAAAGTGAAATATCCAACTAGCCTTTTTATCAAGAAAGTTTATGTACATTCTGGGATTACTCAACGATAACAAATTATCAGTCAATTCATCTATTCTAACGAGCTGGCAAAAACAAAAATCGTAATTATTTAACATCTTTATCTTGCTTCCATGAAGACTTCTGCTTCGAAATTAAACAATATTGACATACCTATATTGATCTAAGACTTGATTGCTTCACACAGCTCACCACAAAAACTAACTACTTCATTATCTTTTCCTCATAGACTGCTACCTACAATTGTGCGTCTAGCGCTCTCATAATCCAGCACTGTAGTCTCAGACCAAAAACCGTATCTCTGGTTCTGCGGTCGTGCACAGTTAGCGATCAGCGTAATAGAGCCTATCAGAGACATACATCGTTCATAAAAGCATAGTTCCATTTTAATTCACATTAATGTACATATTCAGGTACCACTTACACGTGTACACCAATTAACTCCTTTCAATATTGTTACGAGGCTCAAAACAATACTTTTACTGAGAAGTTATTATGAAAAACTATTATCAATACTTCTCAATCAACTGATCACTCTCGCTCTTGACTAATCTTCACACTTGCACTTGCTAAAACTCCGAATTTTTACTTATTCATGCTTCAGTCTTAACATTTCTGCTTCTGAATGTAAACTAGCCACCTGTCAGTAGACTAGATTAGCATGAACTACAACTGGTCCTGTATTATCTTGCTGAAAGATAGATGCCGTACAGTTATAGGTCTTAAAATAACAGAAACGCAGCAGCTGCAGTCCAAATCACCGGCTGCGCAAACCAGAGATGATCGCGTTGTGTACTTAGTTTATCGTCACGTCGTCACACCAAGACCTGGATCCTTACGACGTTGCAGTATTTCAACGTTCGTTCTCCTCAGAGCAGCCACACACGGATACGTCCATCTTGTTGCTGTATACAGAATCGGGACTTCTCTGAGACGATGACGTGGTATCACTTTTGAGTCCTTGGGACCCACACTGCCTGGGTGAACTTCATTCTTGTACTCTCCTCTAGGGAATTTCCAAAAATTGTCGCCACGGCAGGAAAAGAGATAACTTATTTTCTTGAATGTAAAATTTAAATTATCTTGCCCACCCTTTTTACACATCTTGCGAAAAAATTTACGTTTTTAAAGAAGAAGAAAGTCCGGCAGATTAGACAGACTGTCGTTCTGGTCCAATACTAACATCTCCCAAAGATAATAAACTTTGAGTGCAAGATACGCTAACTAAAAGATGGTCTCTGACTTTTAAACTCGACCCCGCCGAGGGAAGGTGTGAAAGCCAGCCTTTCCACATAATCTACATCGTGAATTCGTGGCTAGTAGTGAGTAGGAGATCTGAATGCTGCAGCCCCAGAAACTCATTCACGAGTGGTGTGGTAAGCTTACTGTATCTTGAAAGTGTTGAGTCCCCAAAATAACCCTTATGCAGCCGAAACAAATTTTTAGATACTGCAGATGGTATATTGCCTTAAGAATTTCTGTGGTATGTAGGGGTTACAAGCCTTCTAACTACGGTCCACGTACTTCGGATAGTAATCGTGGAAAATCAGTAATCTGTCGTTCGAGTTAACCCATGCCATATGACGTCGATATGTCTGAAGTTGTAAGCCAAGTAGTGGCAAATTAGCGATGCTTTGCACCCGATCAGGACAGTGGTCGTTTCATTGTCTTCTGTATCATCGCAGCTCAACATGTACTTCTTCCGCTAGCGATGACAGAGACTTAATTTTCAAGTATTCATGTACTCCACTGACGTTGATACATTACACATCGATGGTGACTGAAGGAAGTCACTTGCACTATTGAAACATTGTTTGCATTACAACACCTTCATTCACTGCACATGATTATCGTCACCACTTGATTCACAATTGTGACATGGTCTCAATCACCTGCAAAGCTACATTTGCCGTTTCGAGGCATTCAGGTATTGTAATGGTGTTTCTTATTTCTTGGTATAAGCTCTTTATTAAATCACTCTTTGATTTACAGGGCTATCACTCGCTCCACGTGGTCAACATCATCAATTGTTTCTCCACTGTTAGACGGTCTCCATCAACTACTGACCTAGCGTCGAGATTTCCAAGGGGGAAAGGGGAGGAAAAAAAAAACTTAAACATACAATATTTTGTGTAATGTAATATCTTGTACAGGCATCTTTTATTAACCTGACACGTTCCACATCATTACGAAGTGTCGTATTCATGATCTATGGAACAAGTATTAATCTAATCTAATCTAATCGAAGTGTACAGGTACTATACTTACGTTGAGTACATAATGGTATCTACACGTTACCGAATTATTCTTCGCGTTACTGGACGATTACTCGTTGCATATGGTTATCATCACCACCTGAATCGTTATTGTGAGTTTCTGTTCATCAACATCCCACTTTCGATCCCTTTTTACAATGAAAATATATTCTAATGACGTATGATTGCTTCATGGTATCGACACGTTATTAAAATACTCTTTGCGTTGCAGCACCTTCACCTGCTGCATACAGATATCATCAGCACTCGTCTCGCACTTCTAATAAGATGATATCCGTCAATAACCAGTCCGCACCACTGTTTTCAAGTAATAAGGTACTGTAATGTCGTTGATTACTTCATGTTACTGACACGTTATTAAAATACTGTTGCATTACTTGAACAGATAGTTTTCATCAACGCATACTTCACCTCTGTGACATGATCACCGCCAACAGCCAAACTGATTGAGCTGTTGTCAAGAATTCAAGTATTATAAATATGCTGATTATTCCATGATAACGAAGTGTTATTAAATCTCTCTTAAAATTACAGGATGTGAAGTGCTCTCCAACGCCAGTCCAACTGCATTGCTGTCGTAAAATATTCAGGTACTGTAATCATGTTTATTACTTTCTGGTATCGACAAGATATTACGGAACATTTCACATTACAGGACAATCGTTCCATTTTCATGATTACCTTCAGTACACGATTCGTCATTATAACATGATGTCCATCAACAGTCCAACAGCTGTCTTCAGTTATTTAGATACCGTAATAATGTTCATTACTTTATCTTACTGAACTGTTACTAAACTGCTCATTCGGTTACATGACGATCGCATGCTGCTTCTGACTGTCTTCAAAAGATGGTTAGCCAGAGTGAGGTAATCACAGTCACATCCACAAATGCCGTATGCTGGGCCCATCATCGTCAGTGGGATTCCGTCAATAGATCACAATCATCGACATTCAAGATGTATCTTTATCTCACGTTGTTTCAGTTATCTGAAATCATATTCCGTACCTTGACAGTATTTCATGCATGGAGGCTGACGCTTGAATGACACCGACACGTTATTTATCACTGTTACTGTCGTACAGCCGTTACTTACCGTGCTTAGCTTACTTCAGACTCGTGTCTTTTACTGTGCAATGGTCACCTCCAATATATCGACGGTCGTCACTCCGCAAGATGTAACCGGTTTTAGGAGATGACACGATACATTCACCGTGTTTCTAACAGAATGCTCTTCACTCTTCGTCATCTACAGTTATACCAACAATTCGTGTGTGGAGGGTATGACTATGCGACATTCACAGATTACTTAATTACTGTGGATTGCACATAGTCATCACACAATGCGCATGGCTATCATCATGCATTGGTTTTTCAGTACGAGGTGGTCTCGTCAAGAAATCAACTACAATCAATGTCAAGTTGTATCCTTCTCAGGGTATTATTATCTGAGGCGTCATGAGTGTGCTGATTAGTCATTCATTCATGAAGCGTGGTGGTCCTGCGGTGCCACCACTTTCCTAAATTACTCTTCCGTTACATGACGATCCGTCGACGCCACACTACAGTCACACACTTTGCATGGGAATGATCAGCCATGGTTGGCCCAATATGATGTGTTCTAGATCAACAACCCAACTTCCAACGCTGTTTCTAAATAGATGACGCCGGCCGGAGTGGCCGTGCCGTTCTAGGCGCTACGGTCTGGAACCGAGCGACCGCTTCGGTCGTAGGTTCGAATCCCGCCTCGGGCATGGATGTGTGTGATGTCCTTAGGTTAGTTAGGTTTAATTAGTTCTAAGTTCTAGGCGACTGATGACCTCAGAAGTTAAGTCCCATAGCGCTCAGAGCCATTTGAACCATTTGATCATACTGATTCATGCATAGAGAGTGATAGATCTGTAAACAACGCATATTATTGGATTATAAAATCACTCTTCCTGATTTATAAGCTTCAACAACTATTTCGTCACTGCGTGGTGCTCTCCTTCGACAACACATCTCAAAAGGATTCGGCACGTAGGACATCCGCAACAGAGAGTCGTGATAATTAATTTACACAGTACTCTGTGAATGTCAACATGCATGCAAGCAGGTTGCCGACTGCCTGACAAACGAATGTTATTTACCACTGTTTCAGTCTCACGAACTTCAGTTGATTAGCATACTATACCTCAGGATAATTTAGGTCAACGTGTTGTGGTCTCTGTCGATAACACAACTGCCATTGCTGTTGAAGATGTTAACTTCCCTTAGGAGTATGGTAATGACACTGTACAAGCAGAGTGCTCATTGATAATGATGGTTAATTCGTACATGGGGGGTGATGGTTGTCTGGAGCGGTATTTGTTCAAATTTCGTTGTGGACCACAGAACCATCAGTCGCCGAGCATGGTAGGTTTCAGCACCGTTTTTGTCAATATCACGAGGTATCTTCGATAATTCATATGAAGTCAGCTTCGCGGAGGTAATCTTTTCCAGAGATGTGAAAGAGTGTTCATCTTAAAGACGTCTTGTACTGTAATAACCACAGTAATGTTTTCACGAAGAATTGCGGTTTTCTTATATCTCTGTGCTGAGCGATGTTATATTTCAAAATATACATTTGTCTTCACACTACTGTCACCCGCCATAGAAATAATTTTTATCCACGATTCTCTCAATATGAGGTGTTATCTATGTACAGCCAAGGTACCACTGATATTGGAGGAGTATTTAGTTTTCGAGATTCGTTCATGTACAGTCATTATAACGTTATTAAATCATGCGAAGGATGAAGATTACTTCATACCATAATCATGTTATTAAATTATAGTTTGTTTTACAATAGACATACTTGCTGCACAGGACTGTCATCAGCGCCTGAATCGCCATTGTATTTATTGTTCATTAACCTCAGCCCCACCCCCACCCCCCATCTCCAACCACCGCTGTTTACAATTATCAGTTATTCTAACGATGTATGATTGCTTTTTGATATGGACATGTCGTGGAAATACTCTTTGCATTTACAGGATCTTCACCTGCTGCATATGATTATCACCAGTACTTCAGTCACTCTTCGGCGTCCATCTACAACCAGCCTGCCAAATTTGTTTTCAGCTATTCAGGTACTGTAATGTTGTTGATTACCTCGTGTTACTGACATGTTATTAAATCAATCTTTGCTTTACACGACCATGTCTCACTGCACGTGGTTGTTACCAACACTTAATTCGCCATTGTGAGACAATCTCCACTAACAGCCCAATTGCTTTAAGTATTGTCGAGTATTCAACGTTACAAATATGTTGATTACTCCATAATAACGACCGTGATATTAAACTCTTCTTGAGATTAACGGAAAACAACTCGCTATTCATAGTTATCTTCAGCACTAGATTCATCAAGGTGGGGTGCTCTCAAACAGTTGTCCGACTGACAATGCTATCGTCAAGTATTCAGGTACTGTAATTATGTTGATTACTTCATGGTATCGACAAGTTATTAAATAACCTTTTACTTTAGAGGACCACAGTTCTATTCTCATGGTTATCCTGAGCACTTGACTCGTCGTTGTAAGGTGGTGTCTATCAACAGTTCCGCATCTGTTCTCAGTTATTCAGGTACGATAATAACTCTGATTACATGGTGTTATCAAAGTTCTACTAGTTTTTCATTCTGTTACGTGACAACCAAATGCACTCATGATTGTCTACAAAAGATGGTCTGCCGATGTCAAGTACTCACAATCACTTCTATAAATGCCATTTGTTAGGCCAGTCAGTATCAGTGGGGTTCCATCAATAGATCACTGTCATCGACATTAAAGATGTATCTTTATGCGACGTCCTTAAAGTGGCCTGTATACATAATGTCGTGTTCTACAAAGTGATAATACACTAGCGGCCATTAAAATTGCTACACGACGAAGATGACGTTTTACAGACGCGAAATTTAACCGACAGGAAGAAGATGCTGTGATATGGAAATAATTAGCTTTTCAGAGCATTCACACAAGGTTGGCGCTGGTGGCGACACCTACAACGTGCTGACACGAGGAAAGTTTCAAACCGATTTTTCATCCACAAACAGCAGTTGACCGGCGTTTCCGACTTTGATAAAGGTCGGATTGTAGCCTATCACGATTGCGGTTTATCGTATCGTGACATTGCTGCTCGCGTTGGTCGAGATCCAATGACTGTTAGCAGAATATGGAATCGGTGGGTTCAGGAGGGTAATACGGAACGCCGTGCTCCGTCCCAACGGCCTCGTATCACTAGCAGTCGAGATGACAGGCATCTTATCCGCAGGACTGTAACGGATCGTGCAGCTACGTCTCGATCCCTGAATCAACAGATGGGGATGTTTGCAAGACAACAACCATCTGCACGAACAGTTCGACGACGTTTGCAGCAGCATGGACTATCAGCTCGGAGACCACGGCTGCGGTTACCCTTGACGCTGCATCACAGACAGGAGCGCCTGCGATGGTGTACTCAACGACGAACCTGGGTGCACGAATGGCAAAGCGTCATTTTTTCCGATGAATCCAGGTTCTATTTACAGTAACATAATGGTCGCATCCGTGTTTGGCGACATCGCGGTGAGCGCACATTGGAAGCGGGTATTCGTCATCGCCATACTGGCGTATCACCCGGCGTGATGGTATGGAGTGCCATTGGTTACACGGCTCGATCACCTCTTTTTCGCATTGACAGCACTTTGAACAGTGGACGTTACATTTCAGATGTGTTACGACCCGTGACTCTACCCTTCATTCGATCCCTGCGAAACCCTACATTTCAGCAGGTTAACGCACGACCGCATGTTGCAGGTCCTGTACGGGCTTTTCTGGATACAGAATGCTGTCCTGGCCACCACGTTCTCCAGATCTCTCACCAACTGAAAACGTCTGGTCAACGGTGGCCGAGCAACTGGCTCGTCACAATACGCCAGTCACTACTCTTGATGAACTGTGGCATCGTGTTGAAGCTGCATGGGCAGCTGTACCTGTACACGCCATCCAAGCTCTGTTTGACTAAATGCGCAGGCGTATCAAGGCCGTTATTACGGCTAGAGGTGGTTGTCCTGGCCACTGATTTCTCAGGATCTGTGCACCCAAATTGCGTGAAAATGTAATCACGTGTCAGTTCTAGTATAATATATTTGTCCAATGAATACCCGTTTATGACCTGCATTTCTTCTTTTTGTAGCAATTTTAATAGGCAGTAGTGTATTTCATACTTGGAGGCTGACGGGTGAATGACATCAAGACACTATTTATTAATGTTGCTGACACATTTAACGTGGATTGCTTACTGCATACTTGTGTCTTTCAGTGTCGCCGCTGATGAAGCGGATACAATCGTGTTTTAGAAGATGATGAAATCCACTATACGAAGCACCATGTACTGCGATGATGACAGCAAGAAGAGAATGCTCTTCACTCTACGACATCTAAATTAACACTAATAATTCCTGCATGGAGGGAGATGGCTATGCGACATTCACAGGTTACTGAATTACTGTGAATTGCACATAGTCATCTGTCTTTGTGCATGCTTAGCTTCATGTATTGATTCTTCAATATGAGCTGGTCTCGGCAAGAACTCAACTGTCACCGAATATCAAGTTGTATCCTTTTTAGAGGTAAGCTTGAAGTATTCTCTGAGACATCATGACGATGCTGATGACAGGTTTCACACATTACCAGTGATGGTTTGAGATGTTTGAACTTCATAAAGTTACTATCGTCTTCATCTGTCATCATACATTTGCATGGGAATCATCAAGGACGATTCTTCCAGTGTGAACTGGTCTTTCTCACGAACGCAACCTCCATCGCCTTTCAAGACGTGTTCTATTTGAAAGAGGTAACAGAATGTTGTTTCTTAAGTTTTTATGAATTTTAATGATGTTCGAAATGCTGTATCTGTCACTGTGCTGGATCCATCAGCACGGGGTGTCCCATTATATGATCTCTTGTCAGTTATGTGCAAATACCATCACTCATTCTGTGTGGAAAGCAACACATGTAGTTCTTAATGGGTGATATATTGTTGGTCAGCAGTTTCGCTAGCAAATAATTGATCACTCTGCGTCTGATGTTGCTCGGTAATACCTCTCTGCTGAATCTTTTTGCAAAAAGAGGCCGCGACCTCGTTGCTGTCCATTGTATACTTCATGGGAAGCATGAGTACTCGTTCTCAAAGTGTAAATTGTTCTCCCCACTGTAATGATAATGATTACTTCGTACTGACAGATTCTTAATTTACTCTTTTTTTCCCAGGACTATTACTTGCGCCTGTTAGCTACCATCACACCAATTGGCAAATGTGAGAAGGTCTCCGTGAGCAGACGATCTGCCATGCTGTTCTCAAGTATGAGGACTTGAAATGGTGTTGATTACTTTAGGATATCCGCATGTTATTAATTGCCCTTTGTGCTACAGGGCCTGAATGAGTTCTCATGCTTATCTGCAGCACCTGATTCGCAATAATAACGAAGTCTCCATCAATAGTACCGTTGTAATAGATGCCTTCAAGTATTCAGGTACTGTGACCATTTTGATTACATTGTGGCATCACAAGAAAACTACCTTTAGAATTTCGGAAACATCATTCTTTCGCCATAGCTACCTTTACACGAGATTCGAGATTGTTCTCCAAGGGCAAGCAAGTTGTCATCGCTATTTCAGAATATTCAGACAGGTCCATGTTGCCGATTGCTTCGTGATACTAATATGTTATTAAATTTGTGTATACATCACAGGACCATTACATGAGTATTATCAGCACTTGATTCACCACTGTGACGTGGTTTCCATCAGCAGTCAAGCTATCATTGCTGTTTCCTGTTATTCAAGTAGTGTCAATGATTTTGATTTCATTGTTGTAATTGAATGGTATTAAATTACTTCTCACGTTACAGGAATTTCATTTTCTCCTGACGGTTTGCTCTACCGTTAGAATTGCGACAAATACTTCATCTTCGCCTATAGAGTAGCTGCCATGGCTGCTTCTAGTATTTATGTACTGCACTGATGATAATTCTTTATTGTATTGACACGTTGTTATATTATCTTTTCTCATATTGTTTATCTACACATAAGATTCGAAGCTTTTATGTACTCAGATCCTGTAATGTATACAACTACTTCTTGGTATATACACGTTAGGAAATTACTTTTTATCGTTACAGGATCATGTCATACAACACATCGTTATTTTCAGCACTTGATTCACCCTCTGTAACCTGGGCTCCCACAACGTAGTCTGTTGGTATGAAGAAATCTCAGTCATCAGCTTAAAAGCTGTATCCTTCACTCAATACGTGTCAAAGCATAAAGCTCAAATAACATGGCTGCAGATGGTATTTCCGTTCCTTCCAAGATGACAGAGTGTTACCGTACCAGTGAAGTACCGGATAATAACAACAGCAATCTGTGTATGGCCGATAACGATTGTCTAGCCACGAAATGTCATTAAAATACAGTTATTTTCAAATAAACAAGCAATGTAATAATATTGATTGAATCATAGTATGGACACATTTTGAAATTACTCTTTCCATTAAAGGAGAATTCGTGCTTCACATGTGTGTCTTTAAAATTAAACTCGGTATTGTAAGATAATCTTCACAATATATTACGTGACTTTGATGTTATCTAGTATTCAGCTGCCTGAATGATACTGATTTCATTGTGGTATGTTCTATGCATTACAGAGTCATCATCTTCAGCAGTTGCTTCATCATTGGGAAATGGTTGTCACCAACGTCCAAGCTTCCACTGCACATGTTATACTGATATGTTCTGCGTCAGAACGTCGATACTTCACTCATTTACTCTTTCAGTTGCAGGACCATGTTTTGCAGCGCATGGCAATGTGAGCACCTACTTCACAACAGTAAGATGAGTCACTCAACAGTGTAGCTGCTATGATCCTTTTTCTGGTAATCGGATACTGTTATGATTATGACTGCAGTGTGGTATGGACACGTTATTAAGTTATTTTTTGAAATACAGGAACGTAACTTACTGTTCGTGATTACCTTCTACACTTGATTTACCACTGTGAGGAGCTGTCATTTAAATGCAAACTCTCATCGATTTTTGTAAGTATTCACATACTGCAATAATGTTAATAATCCATTCATGGATGGAGATTACAACAGAATAACGACTCATTATCATATTACTGTTTGTGTTTCAGAAGCCTCCGTTCCTGCACTTAATTAACTTCAGTACTTTTATCATCTGTGTGCGAGTATCTCAATCGATTCCATAAGATCCAGCTGCTGCTTTCCAAAGGATAACACAATTCAGAGATGCTCGACCCATCAGCTAGATGTATTTCCACCAGTGGGTGCCTGTGACTCATTCAAGAGATATCCTTCTGCCAAGGTGCTACAGTGACAGGGCTCCAATGTACTGCAGTGAATATGCTAATGTGTGCGTGGAAGCTGGCAACTGTCTGGCTGTCACACGATATTTGTTACTGTCACAACCACCCAGTTGCTAGTTACCCATCATGCTATACCTCATACTTGTGTCGGTCAATATGTGGTAGTCTCCGTAAACAGCTTAACAACCAACGACGCTACAAATGTTACGGTTGCTTTGGAGACGGTAGACGCCTACTGTACACCTAATGTACAGTCGTGGACAAAACGAGCGAGACCCCTCGCCTTTTCGTTATGCTGATCCGCACAGCTTTAAAGTCTGCTACACAGCATAACAGGCAAGGCGACGAAGTGCTACCAACATACTATGCAAGTTCGCTCAGCTGATGTGCTGAGACAGCTAGCACTGGAGAAACTCGCGCTTCGATGACGCCGCAAAATCGTCCGCCACCACTTCGTGAAAAACGAAATACCTCACGTATAAGCCAATGTGTTGTATTCGCATATCTGTGACTATGACTTGGATCTAAAGTGTGGTTATGGAAAGTAGGTATGCTCAGATTGCGAATCTAACATCATGAATAAAGACAAGGGGAAATGAAATAGGCGTCCTTCCTCTTCCGTAACATCAAATATATTTTAGTTTGTCTTTCTTAAATGAACTGCCCAGAAAATCATTCACCAGAAGTGAATAACTTTTTAGTAACACCAGATGATATTAACAGCTTGCCGGCGCGGGTTAGCCGTGCGCTCAACGGCGTCATATCGCGGACCGCGTGGCTCCTTGCGCCATCAGTTCGAATCCCCGGGCATGGATGTGTGTTAGGTTCGGTAGGTTGAAGTAGTTCTAGATCTAGGGGACTGATGACCTAAGCAGTTTGGTGGCATAGTTCTTAGAGTCATTTTTTGACATTTCGCGTAAATTTTCTTTACATAAACGGCCGTAAATTTAGATTGTGTTGGCATAGCTCACTTTTTTACACCACCAAGGGACCGTATACCACAGGAAATGAGATACATTTCCGCTTATTATGTCCACGAGTACTCGAGGTAAACGGGTTTTAAGGGATGGGTAGACAGATAGACGGTCAAGAAAGTGAGACTCGTAGAATTCCATTTTTACCGATTTGCGTGACGAAATCCTAACAACGAAAATAGCTACCACAGTTACTGAAGATGAGGGTCACATAATAATTTCCCCTACTCTTTATTCGAAATGTTCCAGTTGCAGTCGATACATCAGCATATTAATCGTAGCTACGCTTTCGATCCAAATCACGTTTACAGGAATGCAAATAAAATCCATTTGCCTATACATGTGGTAATTCAGATCCCACTACGAATGCCACCGCGTTGTAGATGTTCAAATGCCTCTGAGCACTATGCGACTCAACTTCTGAGGTCATCAGTCGCCTAGAACTCAGAACTAATTAAACCTAACTAACCTAAGGACATCACACACATCCACGCCCGAGGCAGGATTCGAACCTGCGACCGTAGCGGTCGCTCGGTTCCAGACTGTAGCGCCCAGAACCGCACGGCCACTTCGGCCGGCGCGTTGTAGATGTGCGAGCACTCCCATTACTAGCTTCCTTAAGGAACACTTCGGCTAATGAACGTTTCCTGGCTGTGGCACGTCTAATGGAGAATTCGAAACATTGTATAATACGTTTGGCAGCTACGTCGCCGTTTATTTCCTGGGGTGGTGCAGAATTATCCTACTAAATTTACTCGCTAATAACAGTTTTTTGTTATTTCGATAAATATCCCGAATGATTGTCACATAAGCAGTGACATAAAGGTAGACAATTCATGGTTTTGAGTCCAGAAAGCTCTGTGTAACGGAAACTACAGATAATTTTGCCATTTTCATTGCGAAATTGCCGGTTTATTCATGTCTGGGGTAATAATAGAGGGCTGTTTGCCTGGGTTGTCTGCTAGCGTAGTGAAAGGTGTTTGCTACTGCAAGGGAGGTCTGGTTTGTTTTCGGTTCTAATCTCTATGGAGGCAGATAGACTATCAAAAAAGGAATTTTAAAAAATTCTCGCGCCCCCAATACGTTTTATTCCTACCTTTATTCTGTTCCGGCGCCCCGTGGATGTCGATATGAAACTCTTGTAGAATTTCATACATGTTACTGCCTACTTTTTCCGCTTTTGTCCATAACTGAATTGACTTACGTGTGGCACTGAATGATTTTTAACTGAATTTCGTTATGAATCTTCACGCATTACTAAACTGGCACACTTTCATGTTAGGTCAGCAACGGTAATCCAGTATGACTGCTCTGAACGTTGACACAGACAATTTCGTGGCCGAATGCGCATAATATTTTGCTACTTCGTAACGATCTGGGATACTTTGTCGTACTAAAACAGTTATGTTACCACGATAAGCTGAAATTTATTTTTATTAGTACAGTTCATACTAATTATCGTTTCTTCTTTCATTTACATCTTAATATTTAGGTGTTGTTGTTAAGACACTAATCAGCACTGATATAGTCTTACTCATGATTGAAAACAGTCTGACAAATTTCGGATAGTTTTTCAATTTCGCGCCTGTGCATAGTATGTTGGTAGCACCTCGTCGCCTTGCCTGTCACGCTGTGCAGCAGACTTTAAAGCTGTGCGGATCAGCATAACGAAAAGGCGAGGGGTCTCGCTCGTTTTGTCCACGACTGTAAGTGATAAGGGTAATGGTAATCCTTGCGTGGCTGATGATGGTTGTGTGGTCCCAAAATATTACTTAATTATTGTAACAAACACACAATTGCCTCTCTCCTTGCATTGAAAGCTTAAGGAGTGTTTTTGTCCACGTGAGGTGCATCTTTCATCAGTGTAGCTGAATTCGCTGTTAAGGATGCATTCATTGCTAGAGGTAATGGTGCTCGTCGTCAAGAGGTTATATGCTATGTAATGAAATTTCTATAGATGTCTAAATACCATCATTCAGTTTTCATGGAAAGAAACACATATGGTTCTTAATGGGTGAGATATAGTCAGTCAACAGTTTAGCTAACAAATAATTGATCAGTATGTGTGCCACAGTTGTTGTTAACATCTCATTGTCATCGCATTCCAGTTATGACCTTTCCTTAAAAAGCGATAGCTGCCCTGTTCTCTAGATATAGAGCACTGAAATTATGAGGATTACTCATGGATGTATGTTAATGGTTATTAGTTTCCGAAACATGATTCTGTACCATTACAGTCACATAAACGCTATTTACTTCCCATGGTATACTTCAAATTGTGTCCATCAATCTGTGATCGCCTGCTCCAACAGATCAACTTCCATCTACAAGATATATGACTTTCCGAGGAGGCGGATGAGTGATACTACTCAAGCACAATGCATTGTAATGATCTGTCTGTGGATCGTAATAGCTGCACAAAGCAATCACATTGTTAAAATACTGTTCTCGTACATTAGCATCTCACAGTCTATAAGCAACCGATCTGCCACAGACTTTTACAATTTTTCGGGTGGTGATTAAAATAGAACATTATAATATAACAGTATTAGTGTTGTATCATAATAAAATTAACTACAGTACTTCAGTACTTTAATTCCCTGCTCAAAGTTATTTTCAAATGTGGTTCGCTGCTCTAAATTATTCTTCAGTGATTGTTAAGTTCTAATCGCTGATACATATATTCATAGACATATTACATATGCTTATTACTTTGTGGTATTATCACATTACTAAAGAAGTAGTTACTTGATTACGTTTCATGGTACAGGGTCATGAGGTACTAATCACCATTTGCTTCAGCTCTAGAATCGCTTTGAAAACGTTGTTTCTGTCGACAGACAACGCGCCTTCGCTGTTTTAAAAGTTTATGCGATGGACTGATGTTAATTTCTCTGTGTGACTGACACGTTATTATATTACATTTTCATTATTTGATTCGCCGCTTTTATTGGTTTTTATTGGCTTCATGTTCTGCAGAGAAGGTGATAATGCATGCATAGAGGCTGGCGATTGTTTGGCTGCAACATGATGTTTGATACTGTTTCAGTCACCCAATCGCTAGCTGCTGTGTGTGCTATACTTCACACTTGTGTCAGTAAATATGTGGTGGTCTGAAGCAACAGCATAATTAGCACTGGTGGCTAAGGTGGTAGCCTTCCCTTGGAGATGGTAGTGTACTTCTGCACATTTCAACTGCAGGATAATGATAATGGTAATCCAAACATAGCAGGTGATTTTCGTTTAGTACCAACATATTATTAAACTACTATCAGGGACACATAACTGTTACTCGCCTTGCATGGAAAACTTAAACAGTCTTTCTGTCCATATGAGATAGTCAGTTTCAAGGCTGCATCTGAAATCACTCTTCAGACTACATTCTTTCCAACAGGTAAGTATGCTCCTCCCCAATCTGTTATTTACTATGGTGATGATACCATGTAATTAAAGTGCTATAGGTGTATAATCTCCATGAATTGATTTGCATGGGAAGCAGCGCAAGTATTTCTTAATGTGTGAGATGTTCTCAATCAACAGTTTAACTGACAAACAATCGACCACTCTGCATGTGGTGGATCACATTAATGTTTCAGTGTCATCAAGATGTATCCTTTCTTAAAATTTGTCAGCGACTTTCTTTTGTAGATATAAGGTACTGAAATTATTATGGTAATATATTCATGGATGTTATCGACGCCGGCCGAAGTGGCCGTGCGGTTAAAGGCGCTGCAGCCTGGAACTGCAAGACCGCTACGGTCGCAGGTTCGAATCCTGCCTCGGGCATGGATGTTTGTGATGTCCTTAGGTTAGTTGGGTTTAACTAAGTTCTAGGGGCTAATGACCTCAGCAGTTGAGTCCCATAGTGCTCAGAGCCATTTGAACCATTTTTGTTATCGACACTGTGGCACCCAAACATTATTTAATACTGTTACGGTCAAGTAAAAACTGCTTGCTGTACATGGATTACTTCTGATTGTGTCCATCAAGGGTGATCGCCTGTGCCAACAGTGCAACTGCCATCGCTCTTTAAGATGTACCATTTTCCTATGAGGTGGATGTGTGATACTACTCAAGCACAATGCATTGTAATAATTTATCCGAGCATCATAATGGCTGCACGAAGCAATCACATTTTTAAATTACTGTTCTCGTCACACTACCATCACACACTGTGCGTGGAAAGCATCAGCCCTCGTTCTCAAATTGTGAGATAGCCTCCCTAACGTTACCTATTGTAATTATGGTGATTACTTCATAGCCCTGACTGATTGTTAAATTAGCTTTTGATTTGCGGGACCATTGTAAATTGTTCCCCAGTGACAGGTAAGATAGCTCTAATCACTGATTTCAAATATTCATACTGATTAATTATGTTTAATACCTTGTTGTCTTAACGTCTTATTAAGGTAGTTCTTGCTTCACACGACCATCACATGTTTATCGTCAGCACCTGATTGACCACTATGAAGTTGTTCCGATCAGGAGACAAGCTATTATTACTGTTTGGTGCTGTTCAGGTAGTGTAAATAAGTTTGGCTAATGCACGGTAATGACATGGTATTCAATTGCTTCTCATGATACGGGGCCATCACTTGTTGCCACAGTTTGTTTCAGCTCTAGAATCGCTAGGGATAGATTATCTGCTGGCTGCCATTGCTGTTTCAAGAATTTACGTGCAACAACAGCCAGACTGTTATTACTGTTCTCAAGTGCTCAGGTATTTTAATAAAGTTGATTCATTGCGGTACTGATTCTTCACTAAATTAATTATGGATAACTAACTCCACTTAGTGCTTTCCATAATTTGACTCTCCGTTTTGAAATACTGCACGCTTATCTGTCTGAAAGGACCCATGATCACACAAATGTCCAGTAAGGGCCTGAAATGTTCTGTGATATCGTTGGTATCTGCGAGGGTACTTGTTTGGGTACGGGCGAGCTCACTGTCGACCATTTCTATCTGCCTGGCCATACACAAACACCATCTCGGCTTGTTCTTGACAAGAATACTATAGTAGTCTGCTGCTTGCAGTACGCTGCATCAGTCACAACGCGTGCAATACACAGGGAACACACGACACTTTCACTCATCAGCGCCATCTACAATAGCAATAATACATTTCCAGACACCTATACATAGGATCCCTTTTCCTCCTTTTCTAGTCACAAATCCGTCCCTGCAGTTTGTCTGTTTTATTAATGGTTCAAATGGCTCTGAGCACTATGCGACTTAACGACTGAGGTCATCAGTCGCCTAGAACTTAGAACTAATTAAACCTAACCAACCTAAGGACATCACACACATCCATGCCCGAGGCAGGATTCGAACCTGCGACCGTAGCGGTCGCTCGGTTCCAGACTGTAGCCTTGTATTAAGTGTGTAGCGTCCACGTGTTTCTGAATTACAGTTGCAATTAATTAGCCATCACTTCGCGTGTATGGTAATACACTCCTGGAAATGGAAAAAAGAACACATTGACACCGGTGTGTCAGACCCACCATACTTGCTCCGGACACTGCAAGAGGGCTGTACAAGCAATGATCACACGCACGGCACAGCGGACACACCAGGAACTGCGGTGTTGGCCGTCGAATGGCGCTAGCTGCGCAGCATTTGTGCACCACCGCCGTCAGTGTCAGCCAGTTTGCCGTGGAATACGGAGCTCCATCGCAGTCTTTAACACTGGTAGCATGCCGCGACAGCATGGACGTGAACCGTATGTGCAGTTGACGGACTTTGAGCGAGGGTGTATAGTGGGCATGCGGGAGGCCGGGTGGACGTACCGCCGAATTGCTCAACACGTGGGGCGTCAGGTCTCCACAGTACATCGATGTTGTCGCCAGTGGTCGGCGGAAGGTGCACGTGCCCGTCGACCTGGGACCGGACCGCAGCGACGCACGGATGCACACCAAGACCGTAGGATCCTACGCAGTGCCGTAGGGGACCGCACCGCCACTTCCCAGCAAATTAGGGACACTGTTGCTCCTGGGGTATCGGCGAGGACCATTCGCAACCGTCTCCATGAAGCTGGGCTACGGTCCCGCACACCGTTAGGCCGTCTTCCGCTCACGCCCCAACATCGTGCAGCCCGCCTCCAGTGGTGTGGCGACAGGCGTGAATGGAGGGACGAATGGAGACGTGTCGTCTTCAGCGATGAGAGTCGCTTCTGCCTTGGTGCCAATGATGGTCGTATGCGTGTTTGGCGCCGTGCAGGTGAGCGCCACAATCAGGACTGCATACGACCGAGGCACACAGGGCCAACACCCGGCATCATGGTGTGGGGAGCGATCTCCTACACTGGCCGTACACCACTGGTGATCGTCGAGGGGACACTGAATAGTGCACGGTACATCCAAACCGTCATCGAACCCATCGTTCTACCATTCCTAGACCGGCAAGGGAACTTGCTGTTCCAACAGGACAATGCACGTCCGCATGTATCCCGTGCCAGCCAACGTGCTCTAGAAGGTGTAAGTCAACTACCCTGGCCAGCAAGATCTCCGGATCTGTCCCCCATTGAGCATGTTTGGGACTGGATAAAGCGTCGTCTCACGCGGTCTGCACGTCCAGCACGAACGCTGGTCCAACTGAGACGCCAGATGGAAATGGCATGGCAAGCCGTTCCACAGGACTACATCCAGCATCTCTACGATCGTCTCCATGGGAGAATAGCAGCCTGCATTTCTGCGAAAGGTGGATATACACTGTACTAGTGCCGACATTGTGCATGCTCTGTTGCCTGTGTCTATGTGCCTGTGGTTCTGTCAGTGTGATCATGTGATGTATCTGACCCCAGGAACGTGTCAATAAAGTTTCCCCTTCCTGGGACAATGAATTCACGTTGTTCTTATTTCAATTTCCAGGAGTGTATTTTACCTACAGTTATGTTGCTGTGAGGCAGTCTCCTTTGGCAAGTGGGAACAGGCTTCACATCCCGAAGATGCCACATGCTATCTTAATTGTAATGCATGTATGGATGGTGATGAGTATGTGGCATCCACATGTCATTAACTTACAGTTTATGTCACATGGTCGTTACCTACTGTATATGTTTAGCTTCGGGAACTGGCGCTACAGTGTGGTGCGGTCTCCATCAACAACTCCTCTGCCAACACTTTTCAAGATGTAGCCTTTTCCAAAGAGGATATAGAGTATTCTTCTCCAAAATTTAATGTACAGTACTGAATATAGTAATTCATGATGGAAGCTGAGGAATGTGTGGCACCAACATACACGCCGGCCGGTGTGGTCTAGCGGTTCTAGGCGCTCAGTTCGGAACCGCGCGACCGCTACGTCGCAGGTTCGAATCGTGCCTCGGGCATGGATGTGTGTGATGTCCTTAGGTTAGTTAGGTTTAAGTAGTTCTAAGTTCTAGGGGACTGAGGAACACAGATGTTAAGTCCCATAGTGCTCAGAGCCATTTGAACAATTTGAACCAATTCAGTGTTTTTATGCGACACCAGTCTTACGTCTTTCCAAAACTATCTAGGAAATGAATGTAGATGGGATACATGCCATATGCAGGTTCGGTTGCAACATTACGATGTTAATATATACTGCCAGTTAGCACTCTGCATGCTTATCAGCACCACAGCAGTTTGAAACCACAGTGGTATACGCTTCGTTATCGCGACTAGGGCAACTTGCAGTGATGTTTTTCCTTGGAAGCAGATTTTTGATGCAGATACAGTAATACCTATTCATTACACGTCACATAAAGTAAACAAAACACGGGGCACTGGCTTTATCACCATACATCTCACCGAGGTAGATAAAAATAAACGATATCTTGTAAATTAAATTATTCGCATTTCACTCCACGACAAAAAACAAAAATTGTCAATGATGGATATGTTTTATGTTATTGGGAAAGCTTTTCTGTCCATAATTACAGTTACTATAACGACAGAAACAATCGTCCGGCAACAAAGTGCCATCACTCTTGCATATAAACTATGGTGTTACATCTGTCCATTAAATCGGTGTCTAGGTATGTGTACTTGGATAATGTTGACTGTCGATAACTTCATGTTTGATTGTAGGTAAGTCTACGACTAGATAGATGTAGTGTTGACAGTATGACTGCCACGGAGGTTCTCCAGTGACAGCATATCTAATAAGCCAAGATCTATGACAATCTTTTGTACGTTATACAACATAACAATTCTTGTTTACCTTAAGCAATAGGGAATAAAGAAATACCCCAAGGTGGGGGCGCTAAGAATTTCTTGAAGTGTTTTGCTTTTACCGTAATAAAAAATAATTCAGTCACGTGCTAACTTTAAGAAAGTTATATTTATCCTGATTATACACATATATATCATCAATAGACCAAGCAGTGTCAGGGTGAGTGTGCAACAGAGCTAACCCATTAAATCGATCCTGTTCATTGTCGACATCAGAAACGTCTATGCACTAGAGATGTGCAACACGATTCTTTTTCCCGATTCGATTCCTACGATTAAATCTCACATTGCGAATCGATTCCTACGATTCGTTCACGATTCTTTCACGATTCATTCTAGTCTGCGATGGCACGATTCTTACGGAATGCAAAAAGTTCTACATCTTACTCACAGATGGCCGGACATGTCTGAAATTGTCAATGGGGTTGGAGTCGAACTGTGTCATGATAAGAAATGCCAGCAATAGATTATTTATGAGTAAACATGCATATAACGTTACAAGTGTGATTCTCGATTTATACGTGTAATGCCTTAATTGATGAAAGATCACGTTTGATTTGATTGCACCTATTGTTTTATTTCAGTATGTCAGGAAAGAGGATTCGATTTGCGCGAAAGGTGGTGGAAAATTGCTTCCTTTGTTCACACGCATCCTCCACTTGACTGCCATCTGGCGGTCGTGATCATTCGCCACGACTCGGCATGATTCGGAAGTTGCCTTCGAAGCATAGCGTACTAAGAATCGATGAATCGTTGGAACTTGGAATCGTCACGACTCGGAAACACGCACTCGTTCTTACGATTCTTTTGAACGACGATTCGTCCGTATCACGATTCGATTCTTACGATTCTTTATTTAGAGTCGTTCAAATGAACGACTCATTCACGAATCGCCACAAATCTACTATGCACGCAGCAGTGTTGAAAAACTTCTGTCTACTGTAGCAACAGATGCTGGTAGACACGGACATACTTTTTACACCGTGTGCAAAGTTGGATAGTCAGATCTAGGACAAACTGACATCACCTGCATAACAGAATCATGATCATGAAGGACGTTTATGCTCGTTTGCTTGTATTGAAGAATCTCGCCCATTAGTCTCTTTTTAATCACAAGGAGTGATTCTTCTTCTACGAACGGTACTTCGATTAAGCAGTGATTCAATTTATGTGCCAGGTCATTACCGTCATGTTTCAGTAGTTGTGTGGGAAAAAGTATGTTGAATTTTACATGATAAGTATTTTCTTCAGCAAAACGTTCTTCATGTCAGTCGTAAAATGGACCAGTGTTGGAATAAAAACAGTTATTTTCCAGTATGTCGTAGCATCATCATTATGATGGCAGTTTTCCGTGTGTCATTGTCTGCGTGTAAGACGAGGAACACTCATCTCCACGTATAACTCTTCCATAACTGCCTTCACCTCTTCAACAATACGAGAAAAGTGGCTATTAGAATTAGCTCTCATGCTGTCGTACACAGTGAGCGTCGAATCTAATTTTGCTTTCGCCAGCGCTATGTCTAAGATAGGGTCTTGTAAGATTTTGCTGACTGGATATGTTATGCTCATAATGTCACTCATCGTAAACAGAGTGATAATAAACTCGCAATTAGAGAGAGCTCGAAGCAGAATGTTGGCTTCATCAGACGTTTATCTATCCCTCCAACACTGCGTTGGAAATTGTTCCGAGATCAGCTGCGAACTGAATAACAGCATTATGTCGCTCAACCCGTCTTGTTTCACAATGTGACTGCAGCCAGTGTTTTAGCTGACTGTTCAATGTTGCGCACCGCTTACTAGACGCTGTAAAGAACGATACTACTTCTTCAATAGTACAAAGTAAGTTTCTCACACCTGTAACTTTGCAACTGTGAGAGACAGCGACGTTGAGCTGATGACTTCGACACGGTGCTACTTCCGCGTCGATAGCTTTCGTTTTATTGTAGCTACAGATCCTTTCAATTCCAACATATTTACTGAGCAACCATCACAGCCATTACCCACACAGTGCTACAGTGACAGAGAAAGCCTTTCCGTTCTCCTTAGAATCGTAGTACATAATACTTCATCAGTTATGATACGCTCTATATCTTGACTCTCTTGAGGTTCATCGTCAGTGTTTCTGCTACAATCATTCTCTTTCTGAATGCCAACGAAACCCAAAAATCTTACGTGTAATTTGCCATCACCATCAATATATCGTGCAGCTAAAGTCAGTTGGACGATGTGCGCTATGTCTATAGTCTCATCTAAGGTTATGCTGTAATAACGAGAATCTTTGATTTCCCCCAGTATTCTCGATAACGTCACTGTTTCACAGCATGAAGTAAGTTCGTTACACGTTGTCTTACTTATGTAAGTGGCGTTCGCTTTAGTGGTCTCAAGGTGATGTTTTAGTTTCAAGTCCCCAACGTCAATTCCTTATCTCAGAAGAGCTCTGAAGCTTCCCTCCTTACTCACTATCCTCTCACGGTCATTTTAGTTTTCTAATAGACTCGCATCATCTCTATGCCCCCGCAGAGGAAAAACATGTTTTCAACCAAATATCATTGTTTTTAATATGGGTACAAGACGGTCTCTGTTTCCCCTAGTGCTTTCCATTCTCTGTCTTGACAGGTGATTTATGACTTCAAGTTCGCGGTTTTCTCGTGTTGCCAAAAATAATTTGGCATCTGTTGACGCTTCAACTTGATACTTGAGCTGAGAGTTGGTCTGAAAGTTACCATCTTTACCAATAAGTTTGGCAAACTTTGTTAGTGGTTCATACACAAGTTTCTTGGCGATGGTGGGTTTCTTTCCTCCAAGAATTTCATTATTCATAAAAATTGAGCACTTAATGTAAAGAGTCCCTTTTTAACTTGTGAGATCACGAGTCAAAGAAACTGTTCGAAGTGATTAACGTGCTCTTGTGGGCGTTCAATCTGTCTCCTCTTGTTGAGCTCAGAAGTAGGAAAGATATATCCCTTTCAGGTTTCCTTGTAGCTGTGAGAAGCTTGTGTTTTATATCATTACTAATATTTCCTGACGCTAATATATCCAAATAATTGACAATATCTGTGGGATTAAAGGAATCAATTAATGAACTTTATTGTGGAAGTTTCGACGAATTGCTGCGCTCTACCTGTACATCTGGGCCGGAGGAGTGGCCGAGTGGTTCTAGGCGCTACAGTCTGGAACTGCGCAGTCGTTACGGTCGCAAATTCGTATCCTGTCTCGGGCATGAATGTGTGTGATGTCCATAGGTTAGTTAGGTTTAAGTAGTTCTGTGTTCTAGGGGACTGATGACCTCAGCAGTTAAGCCCCATAGTGCTCAGAGCCATTTGAACCAATTTGTACATCTGGACGTGTTTTTGTAGCTGAATGGTGACCGGAATCTTCATATGTTTCTACTTTTAATTTTCTACTTACATAACGATGAAATGTATTGTATTGTTACAACCAAGGTAAATTAGATGCCAATTATTCTCGAATAAAGACTTTATTGGCACTGAAAAATGCAACACTAGTACACTTAGCACTAAAACACACACGGTCACACTCTGTATTTCTAATATCATTCATCACCACACTGACTGAAGTCCGTGTTGATAGCTAATAATCGCAGTTGTTCACTTTTTACCACTTCCATGTTATCGCGATGATTATAGCTTTCAAATTGACTACCTGGCAGTCCCTCTGCACATATGGCTCTTATGTATCGAGAACATTCGCTGCCTTAATGTTCGCTACCAGACATTTATGGAGTGTGAACCAATACCTACTGTGAAAGCGACAAGCCACAAGCCACAAGGAACCGTACAACGTATTGATACAAGGGAAAGCTTCCAATGATGACATCATTCGGCAATTTATGTGTGTGGAACATTGATTATCCATTCCCTTCATTTCTAGTGTATTCGATAGAGGGCCTATATAGTAACAATGTGTTTTTATTAATCTTCTCGAAAGTCACCATTACCAGAGATATACGCATCAATAGTTAAGTATGGCAAACTATTGTTTAGTTAATAGTAAAAATATTGTAACGTTCTTTTGAAAAAGATTAATGCTTTATAATATTGAATGTCTGAACCGTCAAATGGGTTCTGAACTCTAATTATCATGTAGCGTGCAATGCAACTCCCAATACCAATAAAGCTATGCAGGCACTGAAAAATATATTCAGCCTCTTAAGCCCGGGACACTCTGACCCTGTTCAAAATTGATATCTTTGTGGTCCCTGTGCGCATAACAAATATATTAAATTGTCTTGCCCCTAAAGCAGCAATGGGGTAATGCGATATATTCTGGTCTCCCATGAAAAACAAAAATATGCTAGCCACAGGCTCATCAGTGTGGAATGCTGGCCATAATACTTGAAATGCACATGAAATTCTTTTGGCCGTTAACGAGGACATTTAAGAAAATCCAACGTCTTTGAAGACTATATAACCTGGACTGGGAGGCGGTACTGATTATGGTTAGTTACTAACACTGAGTTTCTTTTTTTTTTTTTTTTTAGTAACGTTGTATTGCAAGTAAAGTTTTTCTTTTCAGGAACATCTAGCAATTGAAGTTACATTACTCACAACTGATTCACAAACAGTGAGATTTCAGCAGCAAGTATTTTCTAACCTCATTTATCCAAAATAAATGCAAATCATCAAATTACATATCGCTGTGCTAGCAAATCATAGAAATATTACAAAAGTGAAATATCTAACTAGCCTTTTTATCAAAAACATTCGGTACATTCTGGGGTTACTCAACGATTACAAATTATCAGCCACCTCATCTATACTAACGTGCTGGAAAAGACAAAAATCATAATTATTTAACATCTTTACCTTGCCTGCATGTAGACTTCTGCTTCGAAGTTTAACAGTAGTAACACACCTATATTAATCTAACACTTGACGGCTTCACACAGCACACCTCAAAAACTGTCTACTCCATTATCTTTCCCTCATAGACAGCTACTTATAACGGTGAAGCCAGCGCTCTCTTAATCCAACACTACAATCTCAGACCAAAAACGGTATCTCTGATTCTGCGGTCGTGCACAGTTAGCGATCAGCGTTATCGAGCCTATTAGAGACGTACATCGTTCACAAAATCATTTTAATTTACATTAATGTACGTATTCAGGTGCCACTTACAAGTGTGCACCAGTTGACTGCTTTCAGTATTATAACGAGTCTCAAAACAATATTTTTACTGACAAATTACTATGAATTACTTCATAATCAACTGATCACTCTCACTCTTGAGTAATCTATGCAATTGCATTGCTTCAACTACGACATTTTACTTATTCATTGCCGGCCGCGGTGGTCTAGCGGTTCTAGGCGCTCATTCCGGAACCGCGCGACTGCTACGGTCGCAGGTTCGAATCCTGCCTCGGGCATGGATGTGTGTGATGTCCTTAGGTTAGTTAGGTTTAAGTAGTTCTAAGTTCTAGGGGACTGATTACCATAGATGTTAAGTCCCATAGTGCTCGGAGCCATTTTGAACTTATTCATTCTTCAGTCTTAACATGTAAACTAGGTTCGTATTCGACAAATAGTCGGTATTTATAACGCTGTGTATCGACGATCCTGTGTATAGGAAAACAGTAGAATATTCGCGACTTTTCTCGAACAACTGCCAGACAGAATAACGTACCGAGATCACTGGCTATATATGTGCCAGACAGAAACGTACAAAATACGACGACGCGGACGAGCTGCATAGCCAAGTACAACTACTTCATAATTCGATTCAGTCGAGTCGACCGACGAAAGAAACGGCAAATGGCGTGCGGGCTGACAACGGTGGGTGGAGCGGTGAGGGGGGGGGGGAGGGGGAAATACCAGCCGTTATGCATATTTGTGGCTGTTAATAGTACATTATGTGGAAGAACAGCGAATAACGAAATTTTACTTGTTTACAGATACTGTGTAGTTGGACGAATACACGATTACTTTTGTAGGTGATATGGGGATGCACAGGAAGCGGAAATAGTGCACAGAACTGCCGTCTCTGATGGCAAAAAACGCTCTAACCCAGCTGAGTATTATGTCTAGCTGTGCTTGCAAAATGGATATGGTAATGAAACAGCACGCTACTTCAAAAAACACCTGAATTACCTCATCACAGAGCCAGTCTTTCAGCAATCTGCCGCCAGATATTTTCAGAGAGTGAAAGCTCGGGAGAACGTTGTTGCCTGGATAACTGTAGAGCCACCAGTCAATAGATTAGGTTAGCATGAACTATAACTGGTCCTGTATTATCTTGTTGAAAGATAGATGCCGTACAGTCATAGGCGTTAAGATGTCAGAAACGTAGCAGCTGCGGTCCAAATTACCGGCTATGCAAACCAGAGGTGATCGCGTTGTGTACTTAGTAGCACCTCATGCCCTCAAACCATGAGCTGTATCCTTACGACACTGCAATATTGCAAAGTTCGTTCTTCTCAGAGCACCCAGAAACAGATACGTCCATCTTGTTGCTGTCTACAGATTCGAGACTTCTCTGAGAAGACGCCGTGGTATTGCTCTTGAGTCGCCATGACTGGAAAAGAGATAACTGATATTCTTGAATGTAAAATTTGTGGTGTCACCGCCAGACACCCCACTTGCTAGGTGGTAGCTTAAATCGGCCGCGGTCCATTTAGTACATGTCGGACCCGCGTGTCGCCACTGTGTGATCGCAGACCGAGCGCCACCACAAGGCAGGTCACGAGATACGATATAGCACTCGCCCCAGTTGTACGACGACTTTGCTAGCGACTACACTGACGAAGCCTTCTCTCATTTGCCGAGAGACAGTTAGAATAGCCTTCAGCTAAGTCCATGGCTACGACCTAGCAAGGCGCCATTAGCCTTACATAGTTTGATAGTTATCGTATGAAATGTCTCTTCAAGAACGTTGTAAACCAACAAGGATAAATAAAAGATAAGTATTCGAGGAGCTGCATACTTTTCTTATGAGAATTCAATACTTACCCTGTTCCAGAATTCACGCCCGTCTGCGTTAGATAGCGTGCATTTCGGCCTCCTCTATCTACAAGGTGTTGGCACATTTGCCAACACATCAAAATTTACATTATCTTGTCCACCCTTTTTACGCTTCTTCTGAAAAAAATTAAGATTTTTAAAGAATAAGAAAGTCCGGCAGGTTAGACAGACTCGTTCACGTCCAATACTAATATCTCCCAAATATAATAAATTTTGTTTGCAAGATACCTTAACTACAGGATAGTCTCTGACTTTTAAACTCGACCCCGCCGAGGGCAGGTGTCAAAGCCAGCCTTGCACATAACCTACTAAGTGAATTCGTGATTGGTACCCACGTACGGCCTCAGTTACACGATTGGCAAGTACTTCGAAATCCTTCCCACTTTCACACGGCATAATGACATCAGACAGATGTAGTACACAAATTCCCCACTGGGACGGGATGTGAGTAGGTGATGTGAATGCTGCAGCCCAAGGAACTCATTCGCGAGTGGAGTGGTAGTGAGTTCCCAAGTAAACACTTATGCAGGCGACAAAAATTTTTGGCTGCTGCTGATGGTATATTGCAGTAAGAAGTTCGAATTTGGGTCGTATGTAAGGGACACATTCCTTCTAACTACGGTGCACATATTTCTGATAGTAATCGTGGAAAATTGGTAATCTGTCGTTGCAGTTAAGCTATGCCATATGACGTCGATATGTCTCCAGCTGTAAGCCAAGGTGTTTCGAGTTAGCGACGCTTGGCACCTGATCTGGAGAATGGGCGTTTCATTCTCTTCCGTGTCGTCGCAGCTCAACATGTACTTCTTCCGCTATCGATGACAGGGACTTAATTTTCAAGTATTCATGTACTCCACTGACATTGGTACATTATGCATCGATGGTGACTGCAGGAAGTCACTTGCATTATTCAAACATTGTTTGCACTATAACACCTTCACTCATTGCACATGGCTATCGTCAGCACTTGATTCACAATTGTGAAATGGTCTCAATCAACTGCGAAGCTGGCCGGCCGTTGTGACCGAGCGGTTCTAGGCGCTTCAGTCTGGAACCGCTAGACCGCTACGGTCGCAGGTTCGAATCCTGCCTCGGGCATGGATGTGTGTGATGTCCTTAGGATAGTTAGGTTTAAGTAGTTCTAAGTTCTAGGGGACTGATGACCTCAGATGTTAAGTCCCATAGTGCTCAGAGCCATTTGAACCATTTGAACTGCGAAGCTACATTCGCTGTTTTCAGGTATTCAGGTATTGTAATAGTGTACCTTACTTATAGGTATAAACTCTTTATTACATCACTCTTTGATTTACAGGGGTATCACTCGCTCCACACGGTCAACATCATTAATTGATTCTCCTCTGGTAGATGGTCTCCATCAACTATCCAACTAGCATAAAGATTTACAAGTGTAAAGATACTATACTTACGTTTAGTACATAATGATATCGACACGTTACCGAATTACTCTGCGCGTTACTGGACGATTACACGTTGCATATGGTTATCATCACCACCTGATTCGTCATTGTGAGTTGCTAACAGTTCAACATCGCACCTTCGATCGCTGTTTTCAGTGATAAGATATTCTACTGACGTATGATTGCTTTGTGGTATCGACACGTTATTAAAATACTCTTTGCGTTACAGGACCTTCACCTGCTGCATAGAGATATCACCAGCACTTGACTCGCTCTTCGTATAAGATGATGTCGATTAACAGCCAGCCCGCTACTGTTGTTTTCAAGTAATCAGGTACTGTAATGACGCTGAGTACGTCATGTTACTGACACTGGCACTACTTGAGCAGATGGTTCTCATCAACACATGCTTCACCACTGTGATATGGTCACCACTGACAGCCCAAATGCTTTAGCTGTTGTCAAGAATTCAAGTATTATAAATATGCTGATTACTCCATGATAACGATGGGTCGTTAAATCACTCTTAATATTACAGGGTGTGAGGTGCTCTCCAACGCCAGTCCAACTGCATTGCTGTCGTCAAATATTCAGGTACTGTATTCATGTTGATTACTTTCTCGTATCGACAAGATGTTAAGTAACCTTTTACATTACAGGACCATCCTTCCATTTTCATGATTACCTTCAGTACATGATTCGTCATTATAAGATGATGTCCATCAACAATCCTACAGCTGTCTTCAATTATTTAGATAACGTAATAATGTGCACTATTTCGTGTTACTGACTTGTTCCTAAACTGCTCATTCGCTCACATGACGATCGCATGCTGCTCCTGACTGTCTTCAAAAGATGGTTAGCCAGTGTGAGGTAACCACAGTTCGCAGGTCCTGGTGGCCGAGAGGTTCTAGTAGCTTCAGTCCGGAACCGCATGACTGCTACGCTAACAGGTTCGAATCCTGCCTAGGGCATGGATATGTGTGATGTCCTTAGGTTAGTTAGGTTTAAGTAGTTCTAAGTTCTAGGGGACTGATGACCACAAACGTTAAGTCCCATAGTGCTCAGAGCCATTTGAACCATAACCACAGTCACTTCTACAAATGCCATATGCTGGGCCCATCATTGTCAGCGGGATTCCGTCAATAGATCACTATCATCGACATTCAAGGTGCATCTTTATCTCACGTTGTTTCACTGACCTGTTTTCATAAAACCATATTCCGTACCATGACAGCATTTCTTGCATGGAGGCTGACGCTTGAATGACACCGACGCGTTATTCATCACTGTTGCTGTCGCACAGCCTTTACTTTCCGTGCTTAGCTTACCTCAGACTCGTGTCTTTTACTGTGTGGTGATCACCACCAATACATCCACGGTCGTCATGCGCAAGATGTATCCCGTTCTAGAAGATGACACTATACATTCACCATGTATCTAACAGAATGCTCTTCACTCTACGTCATCTACAGTTACACTAACAATTCATGTGTGGAGGGAGGTGACTATGCGACATTCACACGTTATTGAATTACTGTGGATTGCACATAATCGGCACACAATGTGTAGGGCTAGCGTCATCTTTTGGTTCTTCAGTATTAGGTTGTCTCGTCAAGAAATCGATTACCATCAGTGTCAAGTTGTATCCTTTTCTGCGCAGTATTCTCTGAGGCGTCAGGAGAGTGCTGATTACAGTAATTCATTCATGAAGCGTGATGGTTTTGCGGCGCCACCACCTTACTAAATTGCTCTTCCGTCACATGACCATCCGTAGGCGTCACACTACCATCATAAACTTTGTATGGGAATCATCAGCCATGGTTGACTCAATATGATGTGTTCTACATCAACAGCACAACTTCCAACGCTGTTTGTAAGGAGATGACAGAATGTCATTTCTAAAGTATTTATGAATTTTAATGATGTTGATAATGTAAGAATTGGAGCAGATACCTTCGTGTATCAACACGTTGTTAAATTCTGATTTCTTTCCATGGACATCACTCGGTACCCACAAACGGGTTCTGTATTCGGTTCGACAGTCTCAGGTCTCTCAGACTGATACAGAAATGCCAGCTGCGAGTTCTATCAAAAGATCTCTACCATCGAGGCCCATATATATCTTTTTCCGTAAGAATTGATAGTGAACTGTTTTTCTACGCATCGTGTGCTGCGATGACCGCCTTAATGAACACATCGAGGCTGCTAGTTCTCTATTATGCGTTCGTTAATAACAAGTGTATTGTGAGGAGTGGTCTTGGGATGTATGATATAACTGCTCTTGTTCTCTATATAGATAAGTGATATGAGTACAGGATGCCAAGAAATTTACAGATGTTTACCGATGACGCTGTAGGATACAGGAAAATATCTTCGTTGAGTGACTATAGTAGAATATAGAATCTCTTAGATAGAAATTTTAGTTGGAGTGATGAATGGCAACTTACTCAAAATACAGAAAAATCTAAGTTAATGCAGTTGCGTTAGATGAGGTCCAGTCACTGCCATTAAATATACAGGTGAAACGTTGCAGAGCGATGTGAAATGGATCGGCTCGTCTGGTTGATAGCAGAGGAGGCGAAAGAACGGCATCGTTTTCTTGGGAAGAATTTGGGAAAATGTTATACGTCTACAAAGCGTCCTTCGTATAGAACACTAGTGCGACACATCCTTGACTATGGCTTGAATGTTTGGGACTACTAGCAGGTCAGATTAAAGGAAGACTTTGAAGCAGTTCACAAACGTGCTGCTAGATTTGATGCAGGTAGATTTGGTCACACGCAAGTATTACATAAGACGTTTCATGAATTCAAATAGATAACCCAAGAGGGAATATGACACTATTAAGGAAATTCAGGGAATATGCTTTTGAAGCCGACTGAGGACAACCTACAATGTACGAGAGGACACAACGATAACATAAATTACGGCTCATACAGAGGCTTATAGGCAGTCGTTCTTCCTTCGGTCTATTTGCGACTGGAATAGGAAATGAAACCTCTAGCAGCGGTAAAACGTAGCCTCGGCCATGCACCATACCGTGGATCGCATAGTATCTATATAGATGTAGATGTAGATGCTCTGTATGCTGTACCTCAGACATGCATCTGTCAATATGTGATGGTGTCTGCCAGCAACTCATCAGCTACTGTTCCATAGGAAGTGGTTGAGTTCCATTATACAATGAAAAATGAGCTGTAATGATCATAGTAGTTTATGCATAGAGAGTGATAATTGTATAAAGCTGACTTTTATTAGATTACATAATAACTCTTGTCTTAATAAGCATCAAACATGGTTCCGTCACTGTGAGGTGGTCTCCATAGACACCGCATCTGAAAAATATTTGGTATGTAGGACATATGCAAATCAAAGGCATCATCACTAACTTACCATAGAGTGTTCCGCTGCAGTTGTTTTAATATTTATTTGAACCACTAGCGGTGTGACAACGTGCAATGACTCAAACAGCCGGCCGAAGTGGCCGTGAAGTTCTAGGCGCTGCAGTCTGGAACCGCGAGACCGCTACGGAGGGAGGTTCGAATCATGCCTCCGGCATGGATGTGTGTGATGTCCTTAGGTTAGTTAGGTTTAAATAGTTCTAAGTTCTAGGGGACTAATGACCTCAGAAGTTGAGTCCCATAGTGCTCAGAGCCATTTGAACCATTTTCACACAAACACTTGCATTGACTGGCCCGACCATATTTTATTTATTACCATAAGTAAGTCGCCTTGCTTCGCCAGTCTGCTCTTTTGGGTCTCAGATCACGCAGTGTGAAGTGGTCTTCGTCACCAACACTACCTCCAATGCTGTGCAAGATGCATTCCCTTTCGGAGAGGTAACAGAATGTCATTTGTTAAGTATTTGTGAAGTTTAGCGATGTTGATAGTGTAAGCATTGGTACAGATTACTTCACAGTATCGACACCTTATTAAATTCTTGTTTCATTATCACGACAATTACACGGAACACGTAAGTATTTTCAGAACTTGGTTCGCCAGTATCAGGTCTCTCATTTAGTTAAAACAAAGCCAGCTACTGGACCTGTTATTGTAATGGACACAACAGCGTGGGATGTTTCATAAGATGATGCCTATCATCAAGGTGCAAGCTATAAATTGGCAAGAAGTGAAGGTTGCCCGTTTTCCTTTACATAATGTGCGATTCTCTCAATGTGAGGTGGTATCTATTTCCAGCCAAGGTACCATCGATGTTGAAGGTGCATTTCCTTCTCAAGACATGTTATATATCTGGTATACATGAATGGTCATTATGATGCTAGTAATTTATGCAAACAATGAAGATTTCTTCATGCTGTAAACACGTTATTAAATTAGAATTTGTGTTAAAATAGACCCACTTGCTGCTCATGGTTCCATAAACACATGAACCGCCATTGTGATTTACTGTCAAATAACATCTCCCCTGTCATCGCTGTTTACATTTCAGCCGGCCGCAGTGGTCTGGCGGTTCTAGGCGCTCAGCCCGGAACCGCGCGACTGCTACGGTCGCAGGTTCGAATCCTGCCTCGGGCATGGATGTGTGTGATGTCCTTAGGTTAGTTAGGTTTAAGTAGTTCTAAGTTCTAGGGGACTGATGACCACAGATGTTAAGTCCCATAGTGCTCAGAGCCATTTGAACCATTTTTTTGTTTACATTTCTCAGGTATTCTAACGATGTATGAATTCTTGTTGGTATGGACACGTTGTGAAGGTAGTCTTAGCAATTACACGGCCTTCACCTTCTTCATATGGTTATCACCAGCACTTCATTCACTCTTCGGAGTCCATCTAAAACGAACCTGTCAAAATTGTTTTAAAGTATTCAGGTAATGTAACGTTGTTGATTACTTCGTGTTACTATAATGTTATTAAACAGATCTTCGCGTTACAAGACGATGACCCACTGCACATGGTTGTCACCAACACTTTCTCCGCCATTGTGACATTGTCCCCACCAGCAGCCCAATTGCTTGAAATATTGTCAAGTATTCATAGGTTATAAATATGTAGATCATTCCATGATAATGACGGTGATATTAAATTCCTCTTACAAGGGGAGGCCGCCAATTGTGAAATTCAGATTCGATTCATAATGCGCATAATAAAAGCTCATGGCCAGAGGTGTAATGTGGCAAAGCACCAAGATGCACTTCTCAGCCGTTGTCGAGAAAATCGACTATTAAAAGAAACCGTTGCGGTGAAATACTCTCTACGACTAATAATTTTTTACAGCGTCGCGGCACAGCGGTAAGCGCTCGGGTTCGTAATCCGAAAGTCGCCGGATCGAATCTCGCGCCATGCAATTTTTTTTATTATTAGTTTTTTGTAATTCATATATATATATAAACTATTAATGAATTGCGTATGCATCTTGGTGAAGCTGGATCGCTCTCCAATTGTACCGCCTCCATTTTTCCGTTTGTTTAACAGGTTGTACCAAAGCTCTCACGCCCGCACTGATTATATATACATATATATAATTCCCGGCAATCAGTTGCAACAATTATGCATATAATAAGTTGTTGAAAGTCGTTTGTCGTGGAAAAACTGGCAACTTTGAACATCATTATGTTTTCCGCAATCAAAGTTGTATTTCACAAATGTTATTAATTGTCTTCATAATGTTAACCACGTATAGTTAACGGAAGACGTAGAAACGATATTCCGAAACGAATACCTATAGCGTAAGTCAAACGTTCGAATTAGAATAGAGACCCCACGAACACAAATTTGCTGTGGCAGGTATGAAATATAAACTCCGTTACTCGCTCGTTACACTTGAAGGACAGATGTTGAATGGGCCGAAACGAGCCGCCGCATAACAGCGTAGTTGCCTGCTAATTTCGAAAGAAGGTAGATGCGGTCCCTAGCGCAACTTATAACATCGTCGAAAATCAGTGCGGACGTGAGAGCTTTGGTACACCCTGTTAAACAAACGGAAAAATGGAGGCGGTACAATTGGAGAGCGATCCGCCTTCACCTACATGCATAAGCAATTCATTAATGTTTGTATTACAAAAATCTAATAATAAAAAAAAATAGCATGGCACGAGATTCGATCCGGCGACCTTCGGATTACGAATCCGAGCGCTTACCGTTGCGCCACGAGGCTGCAGAAAATTATGAATCGTAGAGAGTATATCACCGCAATGGTTTCTTTTAACTGTCGATTTTCTCGACAACGGCTGAGAAGTGCATCTTGGTGCTTTGCCACATTAGACCTCTGGCCATGAGCTTTTATTATGTGCAGTATGAATCGAATCTGAATTTCGCAATTGGCGGCCTCCCCTTGTTAGGATTATCGGAATACAACTCTCTGTTCGTAGTTATCTTCAGCACTAGTTTCACCAAGGTAGAGTGCTGTCAAACTATAGTCCGACTACCATTGCTGTCAAGCGTTCAAGACTGTAGTAATGTTGATTTCATTGTGGTATCGACAAGTTATTAACTAATCTTTGACATTACAGGACCACGGGACGATTCTCATGATCATCCTCAGTACTTGATTCGTCATTGTTAGGTGCTGGCTATCAACAGTTCAGCTCCTTTTTTTAAATTAGTTAGGTGCGGTAACAATTCTGATTACATAATTTTATAGAAAAGTTACTAAATTTCTCAATTTTTTATGTAACGACCCTATGCTACTCATGTATGTCTGCAAAAGATGGTTTGCCAGTGCAAAGTAATGACAATCACTACCAGAAAAGCCATTTGGTAGGCCTATCACCATCTGTGGGATTCCATCATTAGATCACTGTCATCGGCATTCAAGATGTATCTTTATTCGACGTTCTTTCAGTGCCATGTTTCCATAATGTCGTGTTCTGCAAAGTGATAATATACTTGGAGACGGACGGATGAGTGACACCAACACATTATTTATTACTGCTGCTGTCACATTTAATGTGGATAGCTTGCTTCATGTTTGTGTCTTTTAGTTTCGTCGCTGATGAAGATGTATCCTGTTTCAGAAGATGATGAAGTCCACTATACATCCACCATGTACTGCGATGATGAGAGCCAGATGAGAATGCTCTTCAGTCTACATCGTCTAAATTAACACTAATAATTCATGCATGGAGGGAGATGACTATGCGACATTCAAACGTTACTAAATTACTGTGGATTGCACATAGACATCTGTCTTTGTGCATGGCTAACTTCATGTATTGGTTCTTCAATATGAGGTGGTCTTGGCAATAACTCAACTACAACCGAATGACAATTTGTATCCTTTTCAAGAGGTAAGCATGTAGCATTCTTCCAGACGTCACGACGTTTCTGATGACAGTGTCTTGCACATGAAGCTTGATGGATTTGCGGCCTCAGAACTTTACAAAGTTACTGTTGTTGTTATACTACCATCATACGTTTCCATGGGAATCATCAGGGACTACTCGCCCAATGGAGGTGGTCTTCCTCATCAACCCAACCGCCAACGATGTTCAAGGTGTATTCCCTTCCAAAGAAGTAATGTAATGTCGTTTCTTAAGTATTTATGAAGTTTAATGATGTTAGTAATGCTGCAGCTGTTATTCTACTTAACCCATCAACGTGGGATGTTCTATCAAAAGATCTCTACCATCGGGGTAAATATAGTATATCTTCTCCGCAAGAAGCGACAGTGAACTGTTTTTCTAGGGTTTATGTGCTGTGATGACGGAGCTAATGAACGCATCGATGTTGGCGTTTGTCTATTATGCGTCATTTTTGACTGTAGCTTTCGCGCAATCGTTAGCTTGTCTTTTTCTCACATGATATACATCGAATCATGTATAAAGGCCAACATGCAAATTCTGTGTTCTTTTATTTCAGGAACACGTTTCACACTGTGCCTCACTGCAGACTATTCGTGAAGGATCGAGTGTACGGATTAGGTTCCCAGGTAGGAGGCTCGAAGACTTTTTAAGGAGCAAAACCCAGTGTGTTGTCCCCGCCGACGACTGTTCATAGGGAACAAGCGTATCGGGAGGAGTGACTCTGGAAGGTATGATATAACAGTTGTTATTCTCTATATACACAATTAATCTGGCTACAGAATGCCTAGCAATTTACAGATGTTCACTGATGATGCTGAGGATGGTGGCAGGCACAGGAGACAGTACAAATGGCCTGTCTCAAACTCTTGTTCATTGGTAATTTAAGAATGTTGATGTGTGCTGCAATTTAGTACGAGCTCTGTATTGCCATGGACTTCAATTAATCGATTCGGTATGCACATATCGGCATCTGTAGCTGGCTATAACATCTGTATACTGAATGCTAAATCTTAGCGACACAGAAAGACAGCAACTACTATTAAATACTTCGGATCCATGTTGCGGTTGACACCGAGGGGTTTACGGATGACAGCAATTCATGCATGGAGGGTGCTCCATGCGCAGCATCAACACGTTATAAATTTATGTTTTCGTCACACAGCCAACAAGTTATGGACGTGGGGGTATTACAGTGTGATGCGAACTTATTCTACTGCCCAACCTCCTGTGCTGTTCCAGACAAATCCCTTTCTTAGTTGGTGACAATTTGTTATTTTCCAAGTATTCATGTATCAGTGAACGTCAGCACGCATGCAAGTCGGTTGATAACTGCCTGGCAAACAAACTTTATTTATTACTGTTACAGTCACACAAACTTCACGTGATGAACATGGTACACCTCAGCATTATGTCGGTGAACGTGCTGTGGTCTCTGCCATCGCTGTTGAAGATGTTACCTTTCCTTAGGAGGATGGGAATGCCACTATACATACACTGTGCTCTATGCTAATGATGGTTAATTCATGCATGGAGAGTGATGGTTGCGTAGAGCGGTATTTGATTAAATAACGTGGTGGTCCACACAACTATCATTCGCTCTGCATGGTAAGTTTCAGTAATGTTCTTGTCAGTATCAGGTTTCTTCGATAATTCATGTGAACTCAGTGCAGAGGAGCTATCCTTTGCCAAAGAAATAAGTAAGTGCTCCTCTTACAGACGTCAGGTACTGCAATAATCATAGTAATGGTGACACGTGGAATGGCGTTTGTCTTATATCTCTATTTCGCGCGATGCTATATTTGGGAATATACAGTTGTCTTCACACTACCATCACCCATAGCGCAAGGAAAGCATTATCCACGATTCTATCAATGTGGGGTGGTATCTACGTACAATCAAGGTACCATTAATGTTGGTGGAGTATTTCGTTCTTAACGTGTCGCTAACTGTTATACAGGGTGTTACAAAAAGGTACCGCCAAACTTTCAGGATACATTCCTCACACACAAATAAAGAAAAGATGTTATGTGGACACGTGTCCGGGAACGCTTAATTTCCATGTTAGAGCTCACTTTAGTTTCGTCAGTATGTTCTGTACTTCCTCGATTCACCGCCAGTTGGCCCAATTGAAGGAAGGTAATGTTGACTTCGGTGCTTGTGTTGACATGCGACTCATTGCTCTACAGTACTAGCATCAAGCACATCAGTACGTAGCATCAACAGGTTAGTGTTCATCACGAACGTGGTTTTGCAGTCAGTGCATTGTTTACAAATGCGGAGTTGGCAGATGCCCATTTGATGTATGGATTAGCACGGGGCAATAGCTGTGGCGCGGTACGTTTGTATCGAGACAGATTTCCAGAAGGAAGGTGTCCCGACAGGAAGACGTTCGATGCAATTGATCTGCGTCTTAGGGAGCACGGAACATTCCAGCCTATGACTCGCGACTGGGGAAGACCTAGAACGACGAGGACACCTGCAATGAACGAGGCAATTCTTCGTGCAGTTGACGATAACCCTAATGTCAGCGTCAGAGAAGTTGCTGCTGTACAAGGTAACGTTGACCATGTCACTGTATGGAGAGTGCTACGGGAGAACCAGTTGTTTCCGTACCATGTACAGCGTGTGCAGGCACTATCAGCAGCTGATTAGCCTCCACGGGTACACTTCTCCGAATTGTTCATCCAACAATGCGTCAATCCTCATTTCAGTGCAAATGTTCCTCTTTACGGATGAGGCTTCATTCCAACGTGATCAAATTGTAAATTTTCACAATCAACATGTGCGAGCTGACGAGAATCCGCACGCAATTGTGCAATCACGTCATCAACACAGATTTTCTGTGAACGTTTAGGCAGGCATTGTTGATGATGTCTTGATTGGGCCCCATGTTCCTCCACCTACGCTCAATGGAGCACGTTATCATGATTTCCTACGGGATATTCTACCTGTGCTGCTAGATCATGTGCCTTTACAAGTACGACACAACATGTGGTTCATGCATGATGGAGCTCCTGCACATTTCAGTCGAAATGATCGTACGCTTCTAAACAACAGATTAGTAGAGGATTAGTAGAGGCGGACCAATTCCATGGCCTCCACGCTCTCCTGACCTCAACCCTCTTGACTTTCATTTATAGGGGCATTTGAAAGCTCTTGTCTACGCAACCCCGATACCAAATGTACAGACTCTTCGTGCTCGTATTGTGGACGGCTGTGATACAATACGCCATTCTCCAGGGCTGCATCAGCGCATCAGGGATTCCATGCGACGGAGGGTGGATGCATGTATCCTCGCTAACGGAGGACATTTTGAACATTTCCTGTAACAAAGTGTTTGAAGTCACGCTGGTACGTTCTGTTGGTGTGTGTTTCCATTCCATGATTAATGTAATTTGAAGAAAAGTAATAAAATGAGCTCTAACATGGAAAGTAAGCGTTTCCGGACACATGTCCACATAACATATTTTCTTTCTTTGTTTGTGAGGAATGTTTCCTGAAAGTTTTGACGTAACTTCTTGTAACACCCGGTGTACTTAATATTCATTTACCGTCATTACGATATGGGTAATCCATGTAAAGGTTGAAGATTAATTCACACTATAAAGACGTTATGAAATTATTGTTTGTGTTACAACAGACTCATTTTCTGCTCAGGGTTATAATCAACACCTGAATCGCCATTGTGATTATTTTCCATCAATACCACCCCTGCCATACCTGTTTACATTTATGAGGTATTCTAATGATGTATGATTGCTTGTTGTTGTGCACACGTTGTGAAAGTACTCTCTGCAATTACAGGACCCTCACCTTCTGCATATAGTTATCACCAGCACTTCATTCAGCCTACATGGTGCACTTTTCTTCAAGTAATCTGGTACTACAACGATTATTTCTGCTTTTCGGTCTGAACATTAAATTAAATTACGTCCTAAATTACGGGACTATTACTCATTGCACATTGCTATCTTCGGCCCTTGAATTCCCACTTTGCGGTAGTATCCATTAAAATAGAAGTTGTCATCGCTATTAGCAAGTGTTCACATACTGTAATAATTTTGAAAATGCATGCATGGTTAGAGAATACAGCACAGATTACTGTGTCTATTGCAGAAGCATCAACTGCTTCAAATAGTCAGCTTCAGAATTCTTATGATCTGTACGAAGGTTTCTCAACCAGTTCCGTGAATACTAGATACTGCTTCCAAACAGCAGCACAACTGCCAACTGCTCAACTCATCAGCGAGAGGTGTTTAGAGCAAGCGGTACCTGTCAGTGAAGTTCAAGATATATCCTCCTGCCAAGATACGACTTTTATTGGTTTTTATTGGCTTTATGTGCTGCAGAGAAGGTGCCAATGCATGCATAGAGGCTGCTGGCGATTGTCTGGCTACCACATGATGTTTGTTACTGTTTCAGTCACCCAATCGCTAGCTTCTGTGTGTGCTATACTTCACACATGCGTCAGTAAATATGTGGGGGTCTGAAGCAACAGCATAATTATCACTGATGACTAAGGTGGTAGCCTTCCCTTGGAGATGGTTGTGTAAATACTGTACAAGTCAAGTACAGGATAATGATACTGGTAATCCATACATGGCGAATTACTTTTGTTTAGTACCAACATATTATTAAATTACTAACAGGAACACATAATTGTTACTCACCTTGCATGGTAAATTTAAGCTTTGGTTCTGTCCATATGAGGTAGTCACTTCCAATGCTGCATCTGAAATCACTCTTCAGATAATGTTCTTTCCAACAGATAAGAGTGCTCTTCCCCAGTTGATTATTTACTGTGATGATGATACCACGTTATTAAAATGCTATAGACGTCTTACCTCCATGAATTATTTTGCATGGGAAGGAACACATGTGGTTCTTAATGTATGAGATGTTGTCACTAAACAGTTTAACTAACAAGCAATAGAGCACTCTGCATGTGGTGGTTCCCATTAATATTTCACTGTCATCAAGTTATGTCCTTTTCTTAAAATTTGTCAGTGACTTTCTTCTCTAGATATAACGTACTGAAATTGTGATGGTAATATGTATATTCATGGATGTTAACTATTTTGTAGCACCAAAACATTATTCAATACTGATATGGTCAAGTAAACGTTGCTTCATGTTCATGGTTTACTTGTGATTGAGTCCATCAGAGGGTGAGTGCCTGTGCTAACAGTGCAACTGCCATCGCTCTTTAAGATGTACCATTTTCCTATGAGACAGATGTGTGATACTACTGAAGCACAACGTATTGTAATGATTTATCCATGCATCGTAATGGTTGCACAAAGCAATCACATTTTTAAATTACTGTTCTCGTCACACTACCATCACACAGTGTGCGTGGAAAGCATCAGCGCTCGTTATCAATGTGTGAGTTGGGCTCTCTAACGGTACCTTTTGTAATGATGGTTATTACTGTATAGAACTGACTGGTTCTTAAATTAGTCTCTGCTTTACAGGACTATTGTAAATTGTTCTCCAGAGACAGGCAAGCTGTAATCGCTGTTTTCAAATTGTCATATTGATTAACTATGCTTATTACCTTGTGGTATTGAAAGGGTACAGTACCGCCCGACATTGAAAATAGGTACAACATACTTCATTATTTTTGTCAGAACAACACTTTTTTTTTGTAAAATAACTCAATTTCAATTATTACAGCGAAGCCGGATACCAGTGTGGGAAAGAATGACAATTTATTTATTTAATTGATCACATGTGCACTCCCACAAAATAAATCCCTACATTCAGTTTGGTGAGATCTGTGAAATGAATGAATGTATGGTCGTCTGCTAACCGCAGATAGTGAATGTGAATATATGATCATCTTTGAGACGATCCTTAGGTCACCTTTGGTGGGACCAAAGAGATGAAATTTACCTGAGCTTTGAGCGCCTGAAATGTGGCTGACCAATACGGTAGCAAGGTGCACCCTCACTTCAGCAGAGGTGCGAGAAGACCTGAAGAACGGCCATGTTTCGGCACTCTGCCACTGGATCTTGTGCTGTAAAGACCTGTCTTAGTTGTGCTCCGTAGAGACAAAAGAGTGGAGACTGGTATGCATGTGGAATATTTAAGAGTAGTTTGAAATAATAATTTCTCTATTTCAGGAACTTTTGTGGGGAGAATTAAATGTCAGGCAGGTAATATTAATGGGATTGTAGTAATCTTCGGAAGTGAGCAACGGTCACAATGAAACCACGTGTAGCAATAAGTTGAAATACTTCCGTGTGCTTAAGTTAAGCTGAATTACTAGCGTGTGTACTATAAGTTGAAATATTTAAGAAATGGCGTGTGCAGGACTTGAAATTAGAGACGAGTACTTCCACGTGGTGAGTACTGTGTGAGTCTCAATCTGTGCATGAGACAAAGTATAAAGAGAAGTACTCGTCCATGGTATCAGTTGAGGACTCGTGTGTGTGATGAATATGTTCTTAATATTACTTTGCGAGATATGTTTCCGTGTGACGCTTGATTCAAACTATAATACTCTTAGAGAGAAGCAAGGTGAGTCAGCCGTCTATCCAGCAACGCCACATGGCTTGCATTGCACAGGAAGACGTGCTTATATCTCCAGAGTTCATAGTAGGAAAGTAGATTTACGAAGTGGGGCAGTGTCGTGTGAAACTGGGATAAATACTAATTGAAGTGGGAAAGCTGAAAGTGATAGTGCTGTGACTATTTATTGTATTGTATTCCATGTTGTAGTGCGGTGTATGTCATGTAATTTGGGTATGTGTGGTTTGCATGGGAGAGTAGCAAGGTAGTTTCAAAAGAGTAGTGGGTTATGCTTGTTCCTTCTGTACCGCTCGATCTGGAGGAAAGTTTCGTGATGATGATTGTGAGAGTCGAAGTGTGAGATATAATAAAAGATCCACCATCCAATCCAGAAAGTGCACTGTAGCGTTAAATAATTACGAGACCATAAGGTAGAGAATCACCAATGTAAAGCCATGCCCACTGGGCGGAATTTCTCATGTGTTATTGTTGTAGGTTATAGAATTCGTGTGTTTAGGTTATAGAATTTATCGGAATAAATAAGATAGTGAAAAGAAAAAGATTGGTGGACTTCTCCTTCGAATTGTATGTTGTCATGATGTCCCGAATTTATAATGTGTGCGCCATTCATATTCAGTGCGGTGGCCACGTGTTGATAAAAGCCGTTAAATAAAAGACAAAAAGAAAATGTGGTATTGCCAGTGCGTAGTGAACAGTCAGGGTTCTGTAAATTACTGATAGTCAGATGTGCGTTTCCGTTGCGTATTATTCCGCAGGAGGATAATTTGTAACTTAATTGAGAGTACGAGAGTTCATATTACTCGATAAACAAGAATGAATCCACTCGCTTGGCAGACCACTCATCTTGCAGTCCTGACTGCTTGATGCCACAGTATGAGCAAGGCCTCTCAGTATTAACATGTTATTAATGTAGTTTTCAGTTCACACGACCATCATATGTTTACTGTCAGCACCTGATTGACCATTGTGACGTTGTTTTGATCAGGAGACAAGCTATTATTGCTATTTGGTGCTGTTCAGGTAATGACATGGTATTCAACTACTTGCCGTGTTACAGGGCATCACTTGCTGCTCACAGTTTGCTTCAGCTCTAGAATCGCTAGTGATACATTATCTGCTGGCTGCCCTTGCTGTTTCAAGAACTTTGGTACTGCTTGGAAGTTAATAGCTTCATGGGATTGACATGTTACTATATTATATTTTGTATTATTAGTGTAGTTCAACTCTTGATACAGCACTATCCGATGGTGTCCATCCACAGCCAGACTGTTATTACTGTTTTCAAGGATTCAGGTATGGTAACGAAGTTGACTACTTGAACAGTCTTCACTAAATTACTTATGCACATAAGGTCGATAATTAAATCCACATCGTTATTTACAGGATTTGATTCTTCATTTTGAAATACTGCACATTCATGTATATGAGAGTACCATGATTACAAATTACCAGGGGCTTGAAATGTTGTGTGATATGGTTTTTGTCAGTGAGGGTACTTATGGCCCTGCTGACTCTTGACCGTTTCTATCTGCTTGACCGTACACAAACACCATCTCGGCTTGTTCTTGACATGAATACCATACCATTCTGCTGCTTGCTGTACGATGTATCAATGACAAAGCCTGTGACACACAAGGAACACACGGCACGTGGTCAGAATAACTTTCACTTAGCAGTGCCTTCTATAGTAGCAATGATGCATTTCCAAACACATGTACATAGCGATGTGTCGACAGAAGTGCCGACACAGTGTGATTTGAGGGGACCGCAATGCACGCTATAAACACACGAAGGATGGCGTGAGGTCTGAAACAGGATACGTAATGAATGCTATAAAGAAAAGTACGTAGCTTTTGGAATACTTAACTTTAATCCATCCTTGTTGTATACATCGTTCTTGATGAGACATGCTTTATACGATAAGTATCAATTGCTACGTAAGGCTAATGGCGCCTTGCTAGGTCGTAGCCATGGACTTAGCTGAAGGCTATTCTAACTATCTGTTCGGCAAAGGAGCGAGGCTTCGTCAGTGTAGTCGCTAGCAAAGTCGTCCGTACAACTGGGGCGAGTGCTAGTCCGTATCTTGAGACCTGCCTTGTGGTGGCGTTCGGTCTGCGATCACTGACAGTGGCGACACGCGGGTCCGACATGTACTAATGGACCGCGGCCGATTTAAAACTACCACCTAGCAAGTGTGGTGTCTGGCGGTGACACCACACATAGGATCTTTTTCCTCCCTTTCTAGTCACAAATCCGTCCCTGTAGTTTGTCTCCCAGGTGATTACAGTGGTAGCAGGCTTCTCATCACGAAGATGACACGTGACTATTGAAACAAAATATATACAACCCCAAAGTACCGTTATCCAAGATGGAGGCGTTGACGTCATGCAAGATGGTGGAAAGTTTTAATTTTGGTGGGAAAGTTCCTCTCCCTCCCACCCCAGAAAAATGGGGCAAAGTTCAAATTCCAATAGGATACTGCACCACACCTCAGTTATCTCTACTAAGCAAAGAAAATGGCGGGAAGATAAGTCACTTATTCTATCTCGACTAAGGTAAGTCTCCTGACCGCCAGATCCTCCTACGAACTGGCGCCAAGTTTGAATTCCAACAGGATGATACACCACACCACACTTATCTCTACTAAACAAAGAAAATCGCAGAACGATAGGGCACCTGGTCTACCTCCACTAACCTTAGTCACCCGACCGCCAGTTCCTCCTAGGATCATGTTACAGCAATAGCTATAACATGGTCCACAGTTGGAATAAAAACATTTCTTTTCCAATATGTTATAGCATCATCATTACGATCGCAGTTTAGCCTGTGTCTTTGTCTGCTTGTAAGACGAGAAACACTCATCTCCACGTCTAACTCTTCAATAAATGCCTTCGCCACTTCAACAATACGAGGAAAGTGGCTATCAGCATGAGGTCTCATGCCGTCGTACACCTTGAGCGTAGAAACTAATTTTGCTTTTGCCATCGCAACGTCTAAACTAGGGTCTTGTACGATTTTGCTCACTGTATGTGCTAGCTCATAATGTCACTCATTGTAAACAGAGTAATAATCAACTCGCATTTACAGAGAGCTCGAAGGAGAATATTGGCTATGACAACCGTTGTTCTATCCATCCAACACTGTATTTCTTTAAGAAGATTGCATATTGTTCAGAGACCAACTGCGATTTGAATAGCAGTATCAGTTCGCTCAACCCATCTCGTTTGACAATGTGACTGCACCGACTATTTTAGGTGACTCTTCAATGTTTCGAATCGCTTGCTAGACGCTGTAAAGAACGGTACTACTTCTTCAATAGTACAAAGTGAGCTTCTCACATTTGTCACTTCACAACAGCGAGTGACAGCGACGTTGAGCTGATGGCTTCGATACGGTGCTACTTGCGCGTTGACAGCTTTCTTTTTGTTATAGCTACAGTTCCTTTCAATTCAGACATATTAACTTAGCAACCATCACAGCCTTTACCCACACAGTTCTCCAGTGACAGATAAAGCCTTTCCATTGTCCTCAGAATCGTAGAATCTAATGCTTGACCAGTTGTGCTACACTCTTCATCTTGACTCTCTTGAGGCTCATCGTCAATGTTCCCGCTACAATCATTGTCTTTTTGGATGTCAACGAAATCAAAAAATTTTTCGTGTAATTTGCCGTCATCATCTTGGACAATGTGAGCTATGTCCGTAGTCTCATCGAAGATCATGCTGTGATAACGAGAATCTTTGAATTCCTCCAGTATTCTCGATAACGTCACTGTTTCAGCATGAAATAAGTTCGTTACATGTTGTTTGACTTATGTAAGTGGCGTTCGCTTTAGTGGTCTCAAGGTGATGTTTTAGTTGCGTGTCTCCAGCGTCAATTCTAAATCTCAGAAGAGCCCTAAAGCTGCCCTTGTTACTCATTATAGTTTCACGGTCATTTTCGTTCTCTAATACACTACTGTCATCTCTGTGTCCCGTAAACGAATATCTCGCTTTCAATGAAATATAATAGTTATTATTATAGGCAGAAGACGGTCTCTGTTTTCCCAAGTGCTTTCCATTCTCTGCCTTGACAACTGATTTATGACCTCAAGTTCGCAGTTGTGTCGTATCGCCAAAAATAATTTTGCATTTGTTGACGCTTCAACGTGGTACTTGAGCTGAGAGTGGGTCTCAAAGTCACTATCTTTACCAGTAAGATTGGCAAACTTACTTTGTTAGCGGTTCAGCCGTGCGTTGTGGCCGCGCGGTGTAGGGGCGTCGTGTCACAGTCCGCGCGGCTCCCCCCCCCCCCCCCCCGCTCCTGGAGATCCTCCCTTGGGCGTAAGTGTGTGTGTCGTCCTTAGCGTAAGTTAGATTAAACAGTGGGTAAGCTTAGGGACCGATGACCCTAGCAGTTTGGTCCCATAGAACCTTACCACAAATTTCCAAATTGTTAGTGGTTCAGTCACAAGTTTCTCGGCGATATTGGATTTCTTTCCTCCAGCAACTCCATTATTCACAAACACTGAACAGTTAACGCAAAGAGTCTCTTTTAAACTTGTGAGAACAGCAGTCGTGGATACCGTTCAAAGTGATTATCGTGCACTTGTCTGCGTCCCCTCTTGTTGTGCATGGAAGTAGGAATGATATAACATTCTTCAGGTTTCCTTGGAGTTGTGAGAAGCTTGTGTTTTATATCTTCACTAATATTTCCTGACGCTAATATATCCAAATAATTGCCAGTATCAATGGGATTAAAGGAATCAGTTGATAAACTTTATTGTGGAAGTTTCGAGGAAGTGCTGGGCTCTGCCTGTACATCTAGTGGTGTTTTTATGGCTGAATGGTGACCGGAATCTTCAGATGTTTCTACTTTTCTTCTTATTATAACATAACGATCCATTTTATTATACTGTTACGAAGTAGGTAAAATAGATGCCCATTATTCTCGAATAAACACTTTATTGGCACTGAAAAATGCAACACTAGTACACTTAGCACTAAAACACACGCGGTCACACTCCGCGTATTTCTAATACTATTAAGTACAACACTGACTAAAGTCGGTGGTAATAGCTAATAATCGCAGTTGTTCACTTTTTATCACTTCCAAGTTATTGCGATGATTATAGCTTTGAAACTGACTACCTGGCAGTGACTATGCCTCGGTTGCTGCAAGAACATTCGCTGCCACTATGTTCGCTTCCAGACTTTAATGTAGTGTCAACAAATACCTACTGTGAAAGTGACAAGCCAATATATACCCTACGACGTATGACGTAAGATGCAGTTTCCAATGATTACGTCATCTGACCATGTATGCGTGAATAACTATAGAGGGGCTATATAGTAACAAAGCGTTTTTATTAATCTTCTCGAAAGTCATTATTACCGGAGGTATACGCATCAATAGTTTCCCGTACCTAACTCGTTATCGAGGTAGGTTTGGGAAACTATTGTTACGTTATTAGTAAAAATATTGTAATGTTCTTTTGAAAAAGATTAATGCTTTATAGCATTATGATGATTGAATGTCTGAACTGTTGAATGGGTACTCAACTCGAAATATCGTGTAGCGTGTCGTAACTCCAAGTGGTGTGCTTACTCTGTGTTATTGTTAGCAAAACTTTACAGGAACTGATTAGGCAATACAACTCCCAATACCAATAAAGAAATACAGTCACCGCGAAGTACATTGAGCCCATTCGGCACTGAATCCTCTGGCCCTGTTCAAAACTGATAAATTGTCTTACCTGTAAAGCGTCAGCCCCCAGTAGCTGAGTGGTCAGCGCAGCAGAATGTCAATCTAAAGATCCGGGGCCGGTACCCGGCTGGGTCGGAGATTTTCTCCACTGAGGGACTGGGTGCTGTGTTATTCTAATCATCATCATTTCATTTCCATCGACGCGCAAGTCACAGGAGTGGCGTTAAATCGAAAGACTTGCACCCGGCGAACGGTCTACGTGACGGGAGACCCTAGTCACACGATTTTTTTTTTTTTTTTTACCTCTAAAGCAGCATCGGGGTAACGCGAGATATTCCGAACTCTCATGAAAAGCGAAAATATATTACCTACAGGCTCAGCAGTGTGCAACGCTGGCCATAATAATTGAGACACACATGAAATTCTTTTGGCTGATAAACGAGAACATTTAAGAAAATCCAACTTCTTTGAAAACTATATGACATGGACCGAGAGGCGGTACCGATTATGTTGAATTACTGACACTGAGTTTTCTTAGCAAATTTGAATTACAAGTTAAGTTTGTCTTTTCAAAAACATACTAACGCGCTGGCAAAAACAAAAATCATAATTATTTAACATCTTTACCTTGCTTGCATGAACACTTCTGCGTCCCGGTTTAACAATATTGACATACCTACAGTAATCTAATACTTGGCGGCTTCATAAAGCACACCACAAAAACTGCCTATTCCGTCGTCTTCCGCTCATAGACAGCTACCTACAACTGCGCGCCCAGTGCTCTCTTACACGGACACTATAATCTCAGTCCGAAAACAGTATCTCTGGCTCTGCCATCGTGCACAATCAGCGATTAGCATTATCGAGCCTATCAGAGACATACGTCGCTCATAAAGTCTTAGTTCATTTTGATTTACATTAATGCACATATTCAGGTGCCACATACAAATGTACCCCAGTAGACTCATTTCAATATTGTTACGAGTCTCGTAACAATATTTTTACTGAGAAATTGCTGTAATTACTATTATTAATACTTCACAATCAACTGACCACTCTCATTCTTGACTAGTCTTCACACGTGCACTTCCTACAACAACGATTTTTTGCTTATTCATTCTTCAGTCATATCATTTCTGCTTCTGAATGTAAACTAGTTTCCTATTCGGCGAATAGTCCGTATTTATAACGCTACGTGTCAAAGGTCCTCTGTACAAGAAAACAGTAGAACATTCGTCACTTCTCTCGAACATATGCTAGACAGAATTACGTATCGAAATCACTGGAATGGCCACGAATTTTATTGTAGGTGTGTGTAGCTATCTATGTACCAGACAGAAACGTATAAAATTCGATGACACGACGTGTGTGCTTACGTAGGAAAGTACAAGTACTCCATAACTCGATTCAGTTGAGTCGACTGACGAAAGAAACGTACGAATAGCGTGCTTTCTGACGAGCGGGGTCGGCGCGGTTTCCTATGCGGTTGCCCCACGCATCACCCATAAGTATCCGCCACTGACTTTAACAGAGCGTCTTGTTGTTCAATGCTCCTATTAGCGTCTCCACCACCAGCCACAGAATTTTGTAGCTTGAGCTAAGAACATAGCAGTTGTTATACATATTTGTGGCCGTTAGTAGTACATTATGAGGAAGAACAGTGAATAACGAAATTTTATTTATTGTGCATATACTGTGTTGTTAGAAGAATACACGATTACTTTTGTAGGTGACATGGGGTTGCACAGGAAGTGGAAATAGTACACAGACCTGCCATCTCCGACAGTAACAAACGCTCTAACCCAGCTGAGTATCGTGTCAAGCTGCGCTTGCATAATGGATATGATAATGAAGCCGCATGCTACTTTAAGTCAATACGTGAATTACTTCATTACAATGCCAGTACTTCAGTAATCTGCTAGCAGATACTTTCATAGGGTGAGAACTCTGAAGGACGTTGTTGCCTGGATAATTGTAGAGCTGCAAGTCAATAGACTAGGTTAGCATGGACTACAAGTGGTCCTGTATTATCTTGTTGAAAGATAGATATCGCATAATCATAGGTCTTAAGATGTCAGAAACGTAGCAGCTGCAGTCCAAATTACCGGCTAGGCAAACCAGAGTTGATCGCGTTGTGTACTTAGTAGCACCTCATGCCCTGACACCAAGAGCTGGATCCTTATGACGTTGGAATATTGCAACGTTCGTTCTCCTCAGAGCACCCACGCACGGATACGTCCATCTTGTTGTTGTATACAAAATCGAGACTTCTCTGAGAAGATGACGTGGTATCACTCTTGAGTCCTTGGGACCCACATTGCCGGAGCAATGTTCATTCTTGTTCCCTCCTCTAGAGAAGTCGCAAAAACGGTCGCCATGACTGGAAAACAGAACTGATTTTCTTGAATATAAAATTTAAATTATCGTGCCCACCCTTTTGACGCTACTTGTGAAAAAAATTAAAATTTTTAAAGATGGAGAAAAATCCAGCATATTAGACATTGTCGTTGCAATCGAACACTAATATATCCCAAAGATAATAAAATTTGTGTACAACATACGCTAATGAAGAGTTGGTGTCTGAATTTCAAACTCTACCCCACCGAGGGCAGGTGTGCCAACCAGCTGTTATAACCAGGAATAACACAATAACCTCTTCAGTCTGGTTTATTACATCACAAATCACTTTTTAACAATTATGCTAGCCAAGCATCTACCCAAGCTCACACTCAGAAGTAATGCAGAATTCAAGTTTGGTTATACCAATGTCCGAATGTGCATGGTGGGGTGCACGTCCCGTAATTATTCCCAAGTCCAGTGAAGTTCAGTCTCTCCAAGAGAAGTCGCAAGATTTTCCGCCGAGCAGCCAGGTAACCTCGAGTGGTGCGGCGAGTCATCCACAAGCAGCTGGAACACGGCGTACTGCACTTCCCGATGAGAACTATCGTTTGCGGCACTCACGAGACACTGATGGCGATGATCTCCGGCGCGCGAATGTCCACTCAGCGTGTACGAGTCCGGGGACCTGCCAAGAGAGGAGGTGGAGGAGGAAGAAGGGGAAATGGGAGAGGGGAGAGCAGAGATGCCATGGGCAAAGGAGAGAGGGGGAGGGAGGAAGGGGGAGGGAAGCCCGGAGGAGAGGGTAGGAGGGAGGGGGGAAAGGAAAGAGAAGGGAAGGGAAAGGGGGGGAGGGAGGGTGCCTGAAGGAAAGGACATAGGAGGTGGGGGGGGAGGATCAAAGTTGATAGGAGGGGTAGATGCAGGGGAGGAGGACATCATCAGGGAGGGGGAGCTGGTGGAAGCCACCTTGGGAGAGGGTAAGGAGGGTGGAGAGATGAAGACCGGGTGGGACGTGGGAATACAGGCACGGCAGCGGGCGGGGGTGGGAGAGGATCAGGGACACGAGCGGGTGAGGAGGATCAAGTTTACGGGAGGTGTACAGGATCCGTATCCTTTCAAGGAAAAGGAGGAGGTGGGGGAAGGGGATGAGATCATACAGGATCCGCGTGGGGGAGGGGAGACGGATGCGATAGGCAAGGTGGAGAGCATGGCGTTCAAGGATTTGGAGGGATTTATAAAAGGTAGGGGGAGCGGAGATCCACGCAGGATGGGCATAACAAAGGATAGGGCGGATGAGGGATTTATAGGTGTGGAGGATGGTGGAGGGGTCCAGACCCCACGTATGGCCGGAAAGGAGCTTGAGGAGACGGAGTCGGGAACGTGCCTTGGCTTGGATCGTCTGGAGATGGGGAGTCCAGGATAGGCGACGGTCGAGTGTGACGCCAAGGTACTTAAGGGTGGGAGTGAGGGCGATAGGACGGCCATAGACGGTGAGATAGAAATCAAGGAGGCGGAAGGAAGGGGTGGTTTTGCCTACAATGATCGCCTGGGTTTTGGAGGGATTGACCTTGAGCAACCACTGGTTGCACCAAGCGGTGAACTGGTCAAGATGGGATTGGAGAAGGCGTTGGGAGCGTTGCAGGGTGGGGGCAAGGGCGAGGAAGGCGGTGTCATCGGCAAACTGGAGGAGGTGGACGGGGGGCGACGGCGGCGGCATGTCCGCCATGTACAAAAGGTACAGAAGGGGGGAGAGGATGGAGCCTTGGGGCACACCGGCGGAGGGGAAAAAGGTGTAGGAATCTGTGTTATGGATGGTGACATAGGAAGGACGGCGGGAGAGAAAGGAACCGATCAGACGGACGTAGTTAATGGGAAGGGCAAAGGTTTGGAGCTTGAAGAGGAGACCGGAATGCCAGACGCGGTCATAAGCGCGTTCGAGGTCAAGGGAGAGGAAGATTGCGGAGCGACGGGAATTAAGCTGTTCGGAAAGGAGATGAGTGAGGTGAAGGAGAAGATCGTCGGAAGAGAAGGATGGCCGAAAGCCACACTGGGTGACGGGAAGGAGGCAGTGCTGGCGGAGATGCTGGTGGATGCGGCGGATGAGGATAGATTCCAGGACCTTACTGAAGACCGAGGTAAGGCTGATGGGACGGTAGGAGGAGACGGCGGACGGCGGTTTGCCAGGTTTAAGGAACATGAGCATACGGGAGGTTTTCCACAGGTCGGGGTAGTAACCGGTGGACAGGACTACATTGTAGAGCCTGGCCAGGGTGGAGAGGAAAGAGACAGGAGCTTCACGAAGGTGACGGTAGGTGGCACGATCGTGACCAGGAGCGGTGTTGCGTTTTGTGCGGAGTGTATCAATGAGATCCTGTGTAGTGATACGGGCATTGAGTTCCGTGTGTGTAATGTTGTCCAAGTACTGGAAACCAGGAGCGAGGGGAGGGACAGAGGTGTCAGTTCGATCGCGGATATCCGGGAAGAGGGAGTAATCGAACTGGGGATCGTCGGGGATGGAGAAAACATCGGAGAGGTAGGAGGCAAAGTGATTAGCCTTACTAAGGGTGTCAGGGAAGGGGTGATCATCGTGGAGAAGAGGATAGTAGGGGGAGGGTTTAGTTCCGGTAAGGCGACGGAAGGCCGACCAGAACTTGGACGAGTTGATGGGTAGGTTTGCATTTAAACGGGTGCATGTCTGTCGCCAGTCCCGGCGTTTCGTAGCCGCGAGCAAATTACGAACGTGTCGCTGGAGTTGCCGGTGGCGTCGTAGTGTGTCCGGGTCACGCGTGCGGAGGAAGGCACGGTAGAGAAGACAGGATTCACGGAGGAGGAGAACGGCCTGTGGGGGTAAGGTAGGACGGTGGGGGTGGATGGCGACAGTAGGAACGTGGGCTTCCACGGCCTCAGACAAGGTCTGCTGGAGAAAGGAGGCGGCATGGGTGACATCGTCAGGGTTGTGGTAGGTGAGAGGGTGGCTATCGACCTGGGTGGAAAGGGTATCCCGGTAGGCATTCCAGTCGGCTCGGGAATAGTCGTGGACATACTTAGGGGGAGGGTCAGTACGAGGGTCGGGGTGAGGGCGATGACCGCCTGAAACGGTGAGGAGGACAGGGAGATGGTCGCTACCAAATCGTTTGCGGCGGCGGCCGGGTTTATATAAGGCTTGCTAGTTAATGGAGCCATCGGCTGGGGTCGCTGTTTTCCAGGGAAAACCAACCGCAATGTTTCCTAGCGTAGCCAACTGCTGTGTGCCGACAAACGCGCGCGCGCGGAGGCGGCCAGCGATGGTCGCCGCGAGCCGCCCGGAGCAGTGCGGCCAGCGATGTATTTCTCGGCCACGTAAGGGAGCGTGCGTGTGAAGACGGCCAGCGATGGAAGCAGCGGGCCGCCCAGGGAAGTGCGGCCAGCGATGTATTTGGCGGTCGCGTACTGGAGCGCGTTGTTCGATGTTTGTTAGAAAAGGTGTATACCACACCAGCCTGGATATGATTTTTAGTCAGTTTCCAATGACCTGCAACGTGAATTCGTGGCTGGTAGCCACGTCCGGCCCCAATTACGCGATTGAAATGTATTTCCAAAACCTTCTCCACTTTCACACGGAATAATGAGCGCAGACAGATGGAGTACACAAATTTCCTACTAAGAGGGGATGTGAGTAGAAGATGTGAATGCTGCAACCCTCTCCACTGCTAAGTGGTCTCCATCAGCTACTGAACTAGCATTGAGATTTCCAAGTGTAAAGGTACTATACTTACGTTTAGTACTAATGGTATCGACACGTTAACGATTTACACTTCGCGTTACTGGACGATTTCTCGTTGCAAATGGTTCAAATGGCTCTGAGCAAAATGGGACTTAACTTCTGAGGTCATCAGTCCCCTAGAACGTAGAACTACTTAAACCTAAGGACATCACACACATCCATGCCCGAGGCAGGATTCGAACCGGCGACCGTAGCGGTCGCGCGGTTCTAGACTGTAGTGCCTAGAACCGCTCGGCCACTCTGGTCGGCTACTCGTTGCATATAGTTACCATCAGCACCTGATTCGTCATTGTGAGTTGCTGTTCGTTGAACAGCCCAATGATCAGATATTCCAATGACATATGATTGCTTCGTCGTATCGACGCGTTATTGAAATACTCTTTTCGTTACAGGACCTCCACTTGCTGCATGCAGATATCACCAGCACTTGAATCACTCTTCTTATGAGATGATGTCCATCAACAACCAGTACGCTAACGTTGTTTTCAAGTAATCAGGTACTGTAATGTCGTTGATTACTTCATGTTACTGACACCTAGTTGAAATACGCTTGCACTACTTGGACATATGTTTGTCATCAACACATGCTTCACCATTGTGATATGGTCACCTCTAACAGCCCACCTGCTTTAGCTGTTGTCAGGAATTCAAGTATTATAAATATGCTGATTACTCCATAATAATGAAGTGTTATTAAATCACACTTAAAATTACAGAATTTTAACCATGTTGATTATTTTCTGGTATCGACAAGATATTAAGTAACCTTTTACGTTACATGACCATCGTTCCATTTTCATGATTACCTTCAGTACATGATTCTTCATTATAAGATGATGTCTATCAACAGTCCAGCAGCTGTATTTAGTTACACTATTGGCCATTAACATTGCTACACCACGAAGGTGACGTGCTACAGACGCGAAATTTAACCGACAGGAAGAAGATACTGTGATATGCAAATGATTTGCTTTTCAGAGCATTCACACAAGGTTGGCGCCGTTGGCAACACCTACAACGTGCTAACATGAGGAAAGTTTCCAACCGATTTCTCATACACAGTCAGCAGTTGACCGGCAATGCCTAGTGAAACGTTGTTGTGATGCCTCGTGTAAGGAGGAGAAATGCGTACCATCACGTTTCCGACTTTGATAAAGGTCGGATTGTATCCTATCGCTTTGCGGTTTATCGTATCACGTCATTGCTGCTCGCGTTGGTCGAGATCCTGACTGTTAGCAGAATATGGAATCGGTGGTTTGAGGAGGGTAATACGGAACGCCGTGGTGGATCCCAACGGCCTCGTATCAGTAGCAGTTGACATGACAAGCATCTTATCCGCATGGCTGTAATAGTTCGTGAAGCCAGGTCTCGATTCCTGAGTCAACAGATGGGAACGTTTGCAAGACAACAACCATCTGCACGAACAGTTCGACGAAGTTTGCAGCAGCATGGACTATCAACTCGGAGACCATGGCTGTGGTTACCCTTGACGCTGCATCACAGACAGGAGCACATGCTATGGTGTACTCAACGATGAACCTGGGTGTACGAATGGAAAAACGTCATTTTTTCGGATGAATCCAGGTACTGTTTACAGCATCATGATAGTCGCATCCGTGTTTGGCGACATCGCGGTGAACGCACATTGGGAGCGCGTATTCGTCATCGCCATACTGGCGTATCACCCAGCGTGATGATATGGGGTACCATTGGTTACATGTCTCGGTCACCTCTTGTTCGCATTGACGGGACGTTACATTTCAGATGTGTTACGACCCGTGGCTCTACCCTTCATTCGCTCCCTGCAAAACCCTACATTTCAGCAGGATAATGCACGACCGCATGTTGCAGGTCCTGTATGGACCTTTCTGGATACAGAAAATGTTCGACTACTGCTCTGGCCAGCACATTCTCCTGATCTCTCACCAACTGAAAACATCTGGATATGTTGGCCGAGCAACTGACTCGTCACAATACCCCAGGCACTACTCTTGATGAACTGTGGTATCGTGTCGAAGCTGCATGGGCAGCTGTACCTGTACGCACCATCCAAGCTCTGTTTGACTCAATGCCCAGGCGTATCAAGGCCGTTATTACGGCCAGAGGTGGTTGTTCTGGGTACTGATTTCTCAGGATCTATGCACCGAAATTGCATGAAAATGTAATCACAAATCAGTTCTAGTATAATATATTTGTCGAATGAATACCCGTTTATCATCTGTATTTCTTCTTGGTGTAGCAATTTTAATGGCCAGTAGTGTATTTAGGTACGGTAAAAATGTTCATTACTTTATGTTATTAAAATGTTCCTAAACTGCTCATTTGGTTGCGTGACGATCGCATGCTGGTCCTGACTGTCTTCAGAAGATGGTTAGCTAGTGTCAGGTAATCACAGTCACATCCACAAATACCATATGCTGAGCCCATCATTGTCAGTGGGATTCCGTCAATAGATCACTATCATCGACATTCAAGGTGTATCTTTATCTCACGTTGTTTCAGTTATCTGAAATCATGTTCTGTACCGTGACAGTATTTCATGCATGCAGGCTGTCACTTGAATGACGCCTACACGGAATTTTATCACAGTTGCTGTCGTACAGCCGTGACTTACCGTGCTTAGCTTACTTTAGACTCGTGTCTTTTGCTATGCGATTGTCACCACCATTACATCCACGGTCGTCACTGTAGAAGATGTATATTGTGTTAGAAGATGACACTATACATTCACCATGTATCTATTCGAATGCTCTTCACTCTACGTGATCTACAGTTTTACTAACTATTCATGTGTGGAAGGAGTTGACTATGCGACATTCACACGTTATTGAATTGCTGTCGACTGCATGCAGACATAGCGCAAAGTGCACGGCTAACATCATGTATTGGTTCGTCAGTATTAAGTGGTCTCGTCAAGAAATCGACTACCATCAGTGTCAAGTTGTATCCTTTTCAGCGTAGTATTCTCTGAGGCGTCAGGAGAGTGCTGATTACAGTAATTCATTCATGAAACGTGATGGTTCTGCGGCACCATCAGTTTACTAAATTACTCTTTTGTTACATGACGATTCGTAGGCGTCACACTACCATCATACACTCTGCATGGGAATCACCAGCCATGGTTGACCCAATATGATGTGTACTGCATCAATAACCCAACTTCCAGCGCTGTTTCTCAAGAGATGACAGAATTTCTTAAGTATTTATAAAGTTTAACTATGTTGATAATGTAAGCACTGTAGCAGATATCTTTTTAAATGATAATTAATTGAAACCCTCAAGCTGCCGACAGGTGTTGCTGATATACCTCGAAGGAGACAACTGAAAATGTGTGCCCCGACCGTGACTCGAACCCGGGCTCTCCTGCTTACATGGCAGACGCTCTATCCATCTGAGCCACCGAGGAGATGAATAGCGCGACTGCAGGGACTTATCCCTTGCACGCTTCCCGTGAGACCAACATTCCCAACTGTCCACAATCTACATACGTAATGTACTTAATAGATATTTGCCTATCCAGGATATTTGTCAATCGAGGTATATCAACACCACCTGTCGGCAGCTGAGAGTTTCAGTTAATTATCTTTTACTCTAGAGAAGCTGCACAGTCATAAATGGTACCTGTTCTCTCGAGAACAGTTACTACCTTCATGTATATTGTTAAAGGCTACCCAGCCCAGCGAATGCGCACAGGTTGTCCGACGTCTTACGGGAATCGTCACTTTAGTGCGCGCGAGTAACGAGTGGATGGGCAAATATCTATTAGGTACATTACGTAGGTAAATTGTTTACAGTTGGGAATGTGGGTCTGTTCAAAATGTTCAAATGCGTGTGAAATCTTATGGGACTTAACTGCTAAGGTCATCAGTCCCTAAGCTTACATACTACTTAACCTAAATTATCCTAAGGACAAACACTCACACCCATACCCGAGGGAGGTCTCGAACCTCCGCCGGGACCAGCCGCACAGGCCATATCCGCAGCGCCTCAAACCTCTCGGCTAATCACGCGCGGCAGGTATGTGGATCTCACGGGAAGCGTGCAAGGGAGAAGTTCCTGCAGTCAAGCTATGCATCTGTGCCCTCGGTGGCTCAGATGGATGCAGGCGACTTTTGGCGGCTGTGGTGTGAAGACCTCCGGCGTGTGCTGTGCGCTGCGGTCTGCTGCGCTCCGCTCGATATGTCAAGCGGTAGTTAGCTGCGTTATTTCGGACTCTTGGTGGATTCATATTAGAAGAAGAGATGGATCAGCCTAATAGAAGAGACACGCTGAAAATCGTTTTTGACCAGAAAGGGCAGAGACCAATTTCGTTCGAAATTGAGACATCGCTAGAGGAAGTTGTGAAAACTTCGTATGAGGCTATTATAGGTATACACCTTTACATTATGAGTAGCATCGTGTATGTTAAGCTTAAAAACATGAAACTGTGTGAAAAAATTATTGAATCTAGTGGCGCAACATTTAAGTTCAAACATCATGATGGCAATATAAGTGAAGTTCATGTTGCGCATGCTGGCTTTGGATTCAAATGGTTCAAATGGTTCTGAGCACTATGAGACTTAAATTCTGAGGTCATCAGTCCCCTAGAACTTAGAACTACTTAACTCTAACTAACCTAAGGACATCAAAAATGGTTCAAATTGCTCTGAGCACTATGGGACTTAACAGCCATGGTCATCAGTCCCCTAGAACTTAGAACTACTTAAACCTAACTAACCTAAGGACAGCACACAACACCCAGTCATCACGAGGCAGAGAAAATCCCTGACCCCGCCGGGAATCGAACCCGGGAACCCGGGCGTGGGAAGCGAGAACGCTACCGCACGACCACGAGCTGCGGACTTAGGGACATCACACACATCCATGCCCGAGGCAGGATTCGAACCTCTGACCGTAGCGGTCGCGCGGTTCCAGACTGTAACGCCTAGAACCGCTCAGCCACCACGGCCGGCTGTCTTTGGATTAGGGACTGTCCATATCTTTGAGCTACCATTTGAAATCACCGTTGTGCGACCGGTACGGTCGCAGGTTCGAATCCTGCCTCGGGCATGGATGTGTGTGATATCCTTAGGTTAGTTAGGTTTAAGTAGTTCTACGTTCTAGGGAACTGATGACCTTAGAATTTAAGTCCCATAGTGCTCAGAGCCATTTGAACCATTTTGAAATCACCACTGAGCAGATCAATTCGGTGATAGCTCCTTGCTGTTGTTGTGGTCTTCAGTCCTGTGACTGGTTTGATGCAGCTCTCCATGCTACTCTATCTTGTGCAAGCTGCTTCATCTCCCAGTACATACTGCAGCCTACATCCTTCTGAATCTGCTTAGTGTATTCACCTCTTGGTCTCCCTCTACGATTTTTACCCTCCACGCTACCCTCCAATACTAAATTGGGGATCCCTTGATGCCTCAGAACGTGTCCTACCAACCGATCCCTTCCTCTAGTCAAGTTGTGCCACAAACTCCTCTTCTCCGCAATTCTGTTCAATACCTCCTCATCAGTAATGTGATCTACCCACCTAATCTTCAGCATTCTTCTGTAGCACCACATTTCGAAAGCTTCTATTCTCTTCTTCTCCAAACTAGTTATCGTCCATGTTTCACTTCCATACATGGCTACACTCCATACAAATACTTTCAAAAACGACTTCCTGACACTTAAATCTATACTCGATGCTAACAAATTTCTCTTCTTCAGAATCGCTTTGCTTGCCATTGCCAGTCTACATTTGATATCCTCTCTACTTCGACCATCATCAGTTATTTTGCTCCCCAAATAGCAAAACTTCTATACTACTTTAAGTGTCTCATTTCCTAATCTAATTCCCTCAGCATCACCCGACTTAATTCGACTACATTCCATTATCCTCGTTTTGCTTTTGTTGATGTTCATCTTATACCCTCCTTTCATGACACTGTCCATTCCGTTCAACTGCTATTCCAAGTCCTTTGCTGTTTCTGACAGAATTTCAATGTCATCGGTGAACCTTAAAGTTTTTTCTTCTCCATGGATTTTAATTCCTACTCCAAATTTTTTTTTGTTTCCTTTACTGCTTGCTCAATATACAGATTGAATAACATCGGGGAGAGGCTACAACCCTGTCTCACTCACTTCCCAACCACTGCTTCCCTTTCATGCCCCTCAACTCTTATAACTGCCACCTAGTTTCTGTACAAATTGTAAATAGTCTTTCACTCCCTGTATTTTACCCCTGCCACCTTCAGTATTTGGAAGAGAGTATTCCAGTCAACATTGTCAAAAGCTTTCTCTAAGTCTACAAATGCTAGAACCGTAGGTTTGCCTTTTCTTAATCTAGTTTCTAAGATAAGTCGTAGGGTCAGTATTGCCTCACGTGTTCCAATATTTCTACGGAATCCAAACTGATCTTCCCCGAGGTCGGCTTCTACCAGTTTTTCCATTCGTCTGTAAAGAATTTGTGTTAGTATTTTGCAGCAGTGACTTATTAAACTAATAGTTCGGTAATGTTCACATCTGTCAACACCTGTTTTCTTTGGGATTGGAATTATTATGTTCTTCTTGAAGTCTGAGGGTATTTGCCTGTCTCATACATCTTGCTCACCAGATGGTAGAGTTTTGTCAGGACTAGCTCTCCCAAGGCTGTCGGAAGTTCTAATGGAATGATGTCTACTCCCGGACCCTTGTTCCAACTTAGGTCTTTCAGTGCTCTGTCAAACTCGTCAAGCAGTACCATATCTCCCAGTTCATCTTCATCTGCATCCTCTTCCATTTCCATAATATTGTCCTCAAGTACATAGTCCTTGTATAGACGATCTATATATTCCTTCCACCTTTCTGCTTTCCCTTCTTTGCTTAGAACTGGATTTCCATCTGAGCTCTTGATATTCATACAAGTGGTTCTCTTTTCTCCAAAGGTATCTTTAATTTTCCTGTAGGTAGTATCTGTCTTGCCCCTAGTGAGGGAAGCCTCTACGTCCTTACATTTGTCCTCTAGCCAGAACACGTCAAGGCAGGATTTCTTCGACTAAACGTCCGGTCGTATGTCCCAAACCCAGTGAGCTGTTTTAAGTGCCAGCGTTTTGGGCATAAAACTCTAGGGTGTAAAGGAGAAGCGATGTGTGGCAACTGTAGTAAGGCTGCGCGTGACGGAGATGACTGTTCGTCGCCTGTCAGATGTATAAACTGTTCTGAAAGCCACCCTGTTTGGAGTAGGGACTGTAGAATCTTCCTAGAGGAACGTAAAATACAAGAAATAAAAACAAGTAAGCGTATCCCCTACAGTGAAGCCAAAACGATCTTTAAGGCCATGCAGCCCCCCACATTCGTTACGTCTTTTGCTTCCATTGTTCAGAAGCCGCCTCCAAAAGTCGATGCATCTACACAGACGGAGGTTGTTAGTGTTGGCACGAACACCTGCACATGTCAGGGCACCTGCAAGGCAGCAAGTGTATCAGAGCCTGTAGCTCCTCCTTGAACAGCAGAGTCGATGGGACGTTAAACACTAATCTCCTCCTCCTCCTCGAACAGCAGAGAAAGGTACAGTAGGTAACACGGAAGAGCCCCGGGCATCTTCGATTGCTGAGGCTGTTCCAAAGCCCAGCATGGTTATAAACACCCCCGCTCCAGTTCCAGCAAAGCCCCCTAAACAGAGGAAAGTACACGTCAAGCAGCACCAACAGATTAAATCGGCTGGTAAACCCTCGGATCATGTTAATGTGGTCCCACTAGACGCTTCATCCGACTCTTCCCCAGAGCTGATGGAGTCGAGAATATGGGGCAATCATCTCGCCCCAAGACTGAGCCTCCACCCGCTGCAGTCTCCCCACCTCGGCGGAAAGAGAGGCAGAAAATACATCCACCGTGATGGCTCCCATATTACAATGGAACCTGCAAGGGTTCAGGACACATGTGGAGGAACTACGTCTATTGATTCAGGATAGACCTATGTGTGTGTGTCTGCAAGAGACAAATTTCAGTGAAACATACACCCCTGAGCTACGTGGCTATGTCCTCCACAAGAAGGACGACCTGAGTGGACAGAGAGCTCGAGGAGGAGTAGGTATCTTCGTCAACACCGACTACCACTCCTCGACTCTCTCCCTCACGACGAATTTACAAGCAGTTGCAATATTAGTACATGTGCGTCATATGCTAACAGTATGTTCACTTTACCTACCCCCACATGATGTGCTCGACGAAGAGGCTCTCAGTGATCTTCTTACACAGCTCCCCCACCTCTTCATCCTCTGTGGTGATTTTAATGCACACAATATGCTTTGGGGCTCTCTGAGTACTTGTCCCAGGGGTAGAGCAATAGAGAGGCTTCTTCTGTCTTCCAGTGCCTATTTGCTAAATACAGGTCAAAGCACGCATTTTTGCATTGCAACTGGGTCGTTCTCTGCCATTGATCTATCGCTTTGCTCTCCAGCCATCGCCCACACTTCTGCATGGGAAGTGGTTGATGACTTACACGGCAGCGATCACTTTCCCATCCGGATTCACCTGCCACATGCAGTGGAACCGGAAAGGAAACCGCCTCGATGGGTGCTCGGTAGAGCCAACTGGGCACTGTATAGTCAACTAGCCCGGTTTGAACATAGGGTCAGTGTCCAGGAATGGGTGGATCATATTACTGAAGTGATCCACCGCGCCAGTAAAGCGTCCATCCCACAGTCCACGGGACAACCGAAGCGGCAGCCTGTCCCTTGGTGGAGCGACGAATGCCGCTCTGCAATCAGGGCTAGGCGGGCAGCTCTGCGTAGGTTCAAATGCCGGCCAACTGTAGCGAATCTAGCAGCCTTTCGGCTGGCGAGGGCAAAGTGTCGTCGGATTATACGAGAGAGCAAGAAGAGGTCGTGGCAGCAGTTCCTGAACACCATTACTCGTTCTACACGAAGTTCCATTGTATGGGAGACCATCAGGAGGATTTCTGGGAGAGGTGGGAGGAGCCCTATGGCTGCTATAATGTGGAATGGTACTCTCCAAACGACCCCAAAAGATATTGCCCAGTCTATGGCGGCTCATTTTGCAGCTGTTACTGCAACCGCCAGTCAGAATCCAGCTTTCCAGCCCCACAGAGTGGCTGCTGAGGGGAGCAGTTTTGACTTCCGCTCACCCAATACAGAGGAGTACAACTGCCCGTTTTCCATGTGGGAACTGGATTCTGCATTATGTGGGGCTCGTGATACATCCCCTGGTCAGGATAGCATCCACTATAGCATGCTGCGGCACCTCACAGGGAGAAATAAATAAATCCTCCTCCGACTTTTTAATCTTGTTTGGATGTCCGGTCACTTCCCCGACTCGTGGCGTGAAGCAATTTTAATTCCTCTTTTAAAACCTGGGAAATACCGCACGTGCCCGGGTAGCTACCGTAGTGTTGCCCTCACTAGCTGCATGGGAATGATCTTGGAGCGGATGGTCAACCGCCGCCTTGTCTGGCTGTTAGAATCCCGACAGCTCCATAGTCGCTTTCAGTGTGGGTTCAGGAGGTATCGCTCCACCTTTGATAACCTGGCCCTCCTGGAGGCGGCTATACAACAGGCTTTCCTGCGCCAGCATCACCTGTTGGGAATATTTTTTGACATTGGAAAGGCATGCGACACTACTTGGAGGCATCTTATCATCAGGCAGCTCCACGAATGGGGTTTTCGTGGATGTCTTCCCAATTTTATTCGGTCCTTCCTGTCGCCACGTTATTTTCGATACCGAGTCGGAGACGTACTGTCTAGTCGCTTTGAACAAGAGAACGGTGTCCCTCAAGGTAGTGTTTTAAGTGTGACGGTCTTTGCTATTGCTATTAATAGTATTACTTATGTTGTGAAAAGTCATGTGCAGCGTTCCTTGTGTGTGAATGATTTCTCTGTAATTTGCTCTTCTCCAAGCCTTGCAACGACGACTCGTCAGTTGCAACTCACTCTGCGACTTTTGGATGAATGGGCACAGAAGAGTGGTTTTCAGTTTTCAACTGATAAGTCGGTGTGTGTTCTTTTTAACAGTTCTCGTTCCATTTTTGACTTGCCTGAGTTGAGGATGAGGGACACCGTTCTGAATTTTAAAGACACTGTGAAGTTTCTGGGCCTCACTTTTGATTCTAAGCTTACGTGACTGCCACACATTAAGGAACTGAAAAAACGGTCTCTTAAGGCGCTGTCTATTTTAAAATGTCTTAGTCACCACACATGGGGAGCAGACAGGACTGGTCCGCTCCGGTTTTACAGAGCCTTCGTGCGGTCCCGGCTTGACTATGGATGCACGGTGTATGGGTCTGCAAGACCCACTTATTTGAAGCTGTTGGATGTGGTGCAGCATTAGGGGATTCGGTTGGCCACTGGGGCGTTCAGAACGAGCCCCATGCCGATCCTCTGTGCAGAGGCAGGTGAACCGCCACTTCACCTCCGGCGGCGTCTACTAATGGTGCGCCAGGCCTATCACACATTATCCACACCATACACACCTGCATACCACACTGTTGCTCGGCCTCCACTGGAAAGGCTTTTTCGCAACCGCCAACGAGCGACAAGACCCTATGGAATTCGTGCAAAGGATTGCATTTTAGAGATGGGTGTGGCCGGTTTTAATGTTTCATGTCGAGGTTGGAGCAGATATCCACCTTGGCTCCTCCAGAGGCCCAGGCTGATTTTAGATTTGGCAAATTTTAAGAAAGACAGTACATCAGATTTTACTTTCAAATCTTTGTTTTTTAACATTTTAGATAGGCATCATGATTTTACAGTAGTCTACACTGATGGATCTCAACAGGGGGATTTTCTTGGCTGCTCAGTAGTGTTCCCCGAACGTGTCATCAGGATTCGCCTTCCCCAGGAATACACTGTTTTCTCAGCAGAACTTCACGCGATCCTGAAGGCATTGGAGCAGATACGGTGTACTCAGGGCAAACACTTCCTAATTTGCTTTGACTCACTGAGCGCATTACAGTCACTGCAGAACCTGTACCAAGCGGAGAAGTTGGAACAGCTGATTTACGACCAACTGTACATCCTCCAACGATAGGGCAAGCAAGTGTCCTTTTGCTGGGTGCCAGGGCATGTGGGCATACGGGGAAATGAACAATCTGATAGAGCTGCCAAGGACGCCTGCAGATTACCGGAGGTGACACAATGTTCTATTCCTTTGCAAGGTGTCGTTTCTGTGCTGCGGCGGAAGTATATGCAACTGTGGGAGGAGGAATGGCTGGCGGTGAGGGAAAATAAGCTGCGGTTGGTGAAACCCACCATCAAGCCGTGGTGTTCCTCCTGCCGGTCACCTAGGCGTGACGCATAGGGCACTGTCCTCTTACGCATGCCTTCTTACTACGGCGAGAGGAACCCCCGCTGTGTGATGCCTGTGGCGTACGAATCACTGTACGCCACATTTTAGTTGAGTATGATTTATACCGTTCTGTCAGGGCGGAAGTTAATATTAGTGGGGATCTGCCCTCGATTTTAGCCGATGACGAGGCGAGTGTCAAAAAAGTTTTAAAGTACTGTGCTGTTTCTGGGCTTCAGCCTAAAATTTTAGGTTGGAATTTTTAGTGTGTTGCCGAGTGGCTGACCACTCCTTTTTATTCTTGTAATAGGCCAGTTCCAAACATGTGCTATGTGTTTTATTTTAACCCCTTCCTCTACGTTCTCTTGCAGTTCTTCTCTTTATGTGCTGCTTTCCACTATGCTACTGTTGACGTGCACACTGCCTATGTAGACTGTCACATTTAATTTTAGTCCTATTTTTGCACTTGCTGCATTTTAGTGACACTCGTCCGTTGTTGTTTCCGTTCGGGAGCTAAAGACTACACTGTTGAGCGCCCATAACACCATATCCATCCATCTAGCCATCCATGCTTATCCATTTTGCACTTCCTGTCGATCTCATTTTTGAGACGTTTGTATTCCTTTCTGCCTGCTTCATTTAGTGCATTTTTATATTTTCTCCTTTCATCACTTAAATTCAATATTTCTTCTGTTACCCAAGAATTTCTACTAGCCCTCGTCTTTTTACCTACTTGATCCTCTGCTGCCTTCACTACTTCATCCCCCAAAGCTACCCATTCTTCTTCTACTGTATTTCTTTCCCCCATTCTTGTCAATTGTTCCATTATGCTCTCCCTGAAACTCTGTACAACCTTTGGTTTCGTCAGTTTATCCAGGTCCCATCTCCTTAAACTCTCACTTTTTTGCAGTTTCTTCAGTGTTAATCGACAGTTCATAACCAATAGATTGTGGTCGGAGTCCACATCTGCCCCTGGAAATGTCTTACAATTTAAAACCTGGTTCCTAAATCTCTGTCTTGCCATTATATAATCTATCTGATACCTTCTAGTAGAATAATTAGCAATTTTGCAGAAAAGTGGTCTGCTGCTCACAAGTTCCCGGTCTCGAATGGTATCAGGCAATTGCGAGTTGATTTACGCAAGCACATATCGTCGTATATAAATATTTGTGGTAATCGGGCTCTAGTAATATATGATGGGCAGCCAAGAACCTGCGTGTCTTGCGGCGGTACAGGCCATGTCCGCTCGCAGTGTATACAACGTCGAGTGGCCCAGCTACCTGCGAGCGAAGCAGTGAGACCCCCAGCCATGTCAACATTGCCTTTAACTTACGTAACGGCAGCCGCTGGACAACTCCATACGCGTCACGCTCCTGACGCTACTCAGGATGATGCTGCTCGTGACAATGAAGTGATAATGGGCGTTAGCGACTAGACGGTGACAATACAACCAAGGAGTCAAGAAAAAGAACCAAATATCTCTGTTCAAATAGAACAAACCCCGGAACCGATTACAGTCCTTCAGAATGACCAGACTCCAGAAAACCACAAGGAAACCGACCCACCACTAGCCAGCGAACAGGACTGAGCGCAAGAAACCGAAGAGGCAATGGAAAACATTGAACCCCCCCCAAGAGTCAGTCCTCCAAGGAAACATAAAAAGAGGATACTAGCTCAAAAGGGCGCTGAACAACTGGCACCGCCTTTGCGAGAAAAAGCAATGCAGAGCAACAAACTGCATGAACAGCAACATAGTATGCAGGCATCTGACCTCATGCAAGCCAAATCCCCATGCCCCATGTCAACGGACCATTCGTCACACGAGAAATTGAAGCTGCTATCAAATTTCGATATATAGAAGGTTTTCCCTGAGACTAGAAATGCAGAAAAAGAGACATCGAGAGCTAATCAACACAAAAACTGGGCTGATGAATCGGACGAAATGAACCAAAATGAAGAATTGAATGAAACTGGAGAAACAGGACAGACTCCTGCCCCACGACATCAACTGAACACGATGGATACATCATTGCCGGAACATACATGTGAAAAAGGATTTTCGTCCGACAGCACTTCGTATGACGAATATTGACTTCGGTAATGAATAGGACAATATGAACGCAGCACAAGCCTACAAAATCGCTACGTTGAACATTAATAAGATACGCTGCTCCCTGTATTTACAACATCGACAAGACTTTCTATAGACAGCTGACGTGGGTGTACTACTGTTCCAGGAGGTAACAGATATTAAATTAGAAAAGATACGTGGGTACAACGCCATAACAAACCCCGGTATCGGCGCAGAGCTGGGAACCGCCATTCTCAAGAAGAAGGCATCCGTGCCACACAAATAGCAAAACTTGAAAACAGTAGAGGAAATGCAGTGACTGTTAACAACGTCCGCATCATCAACGTTTACGCACGTCAATATAATATAATCCTAGCCGGCGATTTTAATTCTATACTTAGCCCGAAAGACCAGACACCGAATTGGATCTTTGGTGTGACGTCATAAGCGAGTGACTGCGTGTGAGATCGCTCTCTAACAAGGCAACCTCCCCATCGCACCCCCTTCAGATTTAGTTATAAGTTGGCACAGTGGATAGGCCTTAAAAAACTGAACACAGATCAATCAAGAAAAAAGGAAGAAGTTGTGTGGAACTATGAAAAAATAAGCAAAGTATATAAACTGAGTAGTCCACGTGCAGGACAGGCAACATCAAGGACAATTGGAGGTTAGGAGCACTGTGGTCCCGTGGTTAGCGTGAGCAGCTACAGAACGAGAGATCCTTGGTTCAATACTTGCCTCGAGTGAAAATTTTACCTTATTTATTTTTTCAAAGCTATGATCTGTCCGTTCGTTCATTGACGTCTCTGTTCACTGTAATAAGTTTAGTGTCTGTGCTTTGCGACCGCACCGCAAAAGCGTGCGATCGTGCGATTAGTAGACGAAAGGACGTGCCTCTCCAATGGGAATCGAAAACTTTTGATTGCAAGTTCATATGTCAACCGATCCACAGGAAAGCACGTCTGATACGTTCTATACGACACTGGTTACGGCATGTGCGTCACGTGACAGGAATATGTTGTCATCCCACCTAACTTGTGCACTTGGCGAATGGGTAAAAAGGTTCTTCTACCTTGCCCGATTTAGGTTTTCTTGTGGATGTGATAATCCCTCCCAAAAAGTGATGAAAACATAAGAAATTGTCACATAAACTGAAAATGAGGAATTAAACTTTTCACTCGAGAGAAGACTTGAACCAAGGACCTTTCGTTCTGCAGCTGCTCACGCTAACCACGAGACCACGGCGCTCCTTCGCTTACATTGTCCTCGATGTTGCCTGTCTTGAACATGGACTACTCATTTTGTATATTTTGCTTATTTTTTCATAGTTCCACATAACTTCTTCCTCTTTTCTCGATTGATCTGTGTTCAGTTTTTCAAGGCCCATCCACTGTGCCAACTTATAACTAAATCTGAGGGGGGTGCGATGGGGAGGTTCCCTTGTAAGTTTTTATATATTTTCAGGTTTCAGGTACATATTTTAACGGTTTTTGTGATAATATTTACTATATAAGTGACTTTTAGTGGTTTTTTCATTCACCTCTGCCTTTCTTGTGTTGTGACCTGATATTTGTGAGTGTTTCGTATCGAGCAACTTAGCCTCTTACCTGTGTTTACATTCCGCGCTGACCAGTTGCAGCTGTAGCGGCACATCGAAAGCTAAGTACTAATTAATTGTTTGTGTATAGTGGTTTATTTAGGAACTTTAGTAGTCTTCAACCGGTGTACTTAGTGTTTTCTGGTGAAATAATTTCAGAAGTACTTTTTGGGAACTGTTTTCAGTTTCGTTACTGTGTCATTAGACGTTTGATTTTCTTTCTGTATTAGTCTTCTGTTATATTCTCATTTGTTGTTGATTATGTTGTGGATTGGCAAGAGAGCCAACCCACTATGAGAGGAAGCCGAAAGGCACGCGTTTTAGCTCACGCAGGCTGGCGTGAGGTCTGGAACAGGGCTAGGAAGTTAGACTTTAGCAAAGAAGGACGTAGCTGTAGGAATACTTAACTTTAATCCGTAAATGGTGAACATCGCTCCTGACGGTACATGTTTTACAGCATCAATAGTAACTGGTAATGGCGCTTTGCTAGGTCGTAGCAAATGACGTAGCTGAAGGCTATGCTAACTATCATCTCGGCAAATGAGAGCGTAATTTGTCAGTGAACCATCGCTAGCAAAGTCGGCTGTACAACTGGGCGAGTGCTAGGAAGTCTCTAGACCTGCCGTGTGGCGGCGCTCGGTCTGCAATCACTGATAGTGGCGACACGCGGGTCCGACGTATACTAACGGACCGCGGCCGATTTAAAGGCTACCACCTAGCAAGTGTGGTGTCTGGTGGTGACACCACAGATTAATACTGTTAATAATAGTAGTTACTTCCCTTGTAGGGCAAGTTTGTGATTATTGTAGTCAGTTTTTAACATCTTCTTATTGTAGTAGCGGAACTTAGATAAAGTAGTTTTCTTGTTTAAATAACTGTAAAATTTTACCATGAGTGAGAAGTGTGGGCTTTTCTGTAGGTTTGTGAGTAGTGGATTGCGGTGTGAGACTTGTTCGAAGTATTTTCACTGGGGGGAATGCAGTAGGGAAGCCAGTGGGCATTCTGGTGAGATCCTCTCCTGGAACTGCAGGTTATGTAGCAAGAGTAAGGTGATAGAGGATCAGGACCGTAAGATCTGTGCCCTTCAGGTGCAACTGAAATACGCACAGGAGGAGCTAGATAGGATGAGGAGGGAGAAGGGGGTTGGGGAATGGGAGCTGGCTGTTGGCAAGAGATCTTCTAGGAGAAGGAGATTTTCAGATAGTTTTACTATTGGTGTTTGCAATAGATATGACCAACTGTCAGAGTAGTGGAGAGGAATCTCTAGTAGCTGTAGATGTAGGAAGTATGCAGCAGACTTCAGCAGTTACGGTGGCTAGGACAGTTGCAAAGTCTAAGAGAAATAAGAAGGTTCTGCTGCTAGGTAGTTCTCGTGGTAGAGGTGTAGGCCAGCAGTTGCAGGAAGTGTTGGGGAGTGAGTACCAGGTCACTAGCATTGTGAAGCCTAATGCAGGATTTGCTCAGGTGACTGTTAACATAGGGGGGTTATGTAGGGATTTTACTAAAGACGATCAGGTAGTGATTGTGGTTGGGGCTGGTAATAGTGTTGATAGGGATGGGGAGTATGACATAGATAATGACCTGGAAAAGATAGCCACTCAGACTGGCAACACGAATGTACATTTCGTGGGACTGTTTCAGCATCACGATCGGCCTCATCTTAATACAGCCGTCAGGCGTAATAACGTGAGACTTGGGGGTGCACTGATGACAGAAGGCAGAATAAGGCAAATGGTGTCGGTGGAATCTATCATCAGGACGGGTTTCACTAGACATGGCCTGCACCTCAACAGGTATGGAAAGGGGAGGTTGGCAAAGCTTATAGGTGACAGCATAGGTGGGGGTGGTGGGATCACTCATGGGAAAATTCCTGTAGTTGTGAGTGTTAGAGCTGTACTTTTTTTAGACTGAAGTCAGCTGATAGGTATTCCTGCTTAAGGGAAGTCTCCCTAACAAAGAAACCACTTTCGACAAAGCTTAGGTATCCGATTAATGAGGGAATTAGTATATTTCATCAAAATATACAAGGCATTAGAGATAAAGTTAGTGAACTGCTTATAGATGTTGACTCTGAAATTATTGGTATATCTGAACAGTTCTTAAATAAGGATATAATTCAGAGGCTTCCTTTACCAGGATACAGGTTGGTTGGCAGCTTTTCTGGGAGCCCTTTGTGGTGTGGGCGAGTAGCCATGTATGTGAAAAACGGCATCCCATTTGAGTCAATTGATGTTTCAAAGTACTGCACTGAAAAGGTGTTTGAATGTTGTGCAGGTGTGATTAAATTTAGCGGAGCTCAACTTCTAACTGTTGTTATTTATAGATCCCCAGACTCCTATTTCACAACATTTTTGCTAAAGCTAGAGGAGGTTCTTGGTTCACTGTATAGGAAATACAAAAAGTTAGTTATATGTGGTGACTTCAATATTAATTGTATAAGTGATTGTGCAAGGGAAATGGTGCTGGTAGACCTCCTTAATTCATATGATCTTATGCAAACCGTATTCTTTCCAACGAGAGTGCAAGGGAACAGTAGAACAACCATAGACAATATTTTTGTACGTTCCTCATTACTAGAAGGGCATTCTGTTAGCAAAAAGGTGAATGGCCTTTCAGATCATGATGCACAAATTTTAACTCTAAAAGATTTTTGTGCTGCAACACATGTTAAATATAGTTTTCAACTTTTTAGGAAAGCTGATCCAGTTGCTGTAGAGACCTTTGTAAACCTTATCAAGGAACAAGAGTGGCAAGATGTTTATAGTGCTGATACAGTAGACGATGCAGATAGAATAGCTAAGCCTCAGGAGAAAATTAAAAAAACCATACGGTCAGTAGTAAAGGAAGTGGCTGGTCTGCAGAGACAGGTCGAGGATATAGAATCAGTACGTAGTGGGAATGTCCGTGTTACTGGTAAGTCGCATATATGTACAGTATTTAATAATAACTTTCTGAATACAGTAGGTGAACTAAATAGAAACCTAGTCCCAACAGGGAATCATATAGCGCTCTTAGAAAAAAGTGTTCCGAGACTGTTACCTCAAATGCTCCTCCATGATACTGACAAGAGAGAGATTGAGTTAATAATTAAATCACTAAAGACCAAGAACTCTCATGGATATGACGAGGTATCTAGCAAAATACTGAAGTATTGTTCTATGTATGTTAGCCTAGTACTTAGCCATATCTGTAACTTTTCCTTTAGGAGTGGTCAGTTTCCTGACTGATTAAAGTACTCGGTAGTGAAGCCACTTTATAAAAATGGAGACAGGGATAATGTTGACAATTATAGACCTATTTCTATGCCATCGGTGTTTGCTAAAGTTATAGAGATGGTTGTATATACAAGGTTACTGGAGCATTTAAATTCACATAATTTGCTGTCAAATGTACAGTTTGGTTTTAGAAATGGTTATATAAATGATATGCCTTCTAGTATTACATGTGATTCAAAAATGTTTCTGTTTGCTGATGACACCAGTTTGGTAGTGAAGCTTCTTATGTGTAATATTGAAACAGTAACAAGTAATGTAGTTTATGAAATAAGTTCGTGGCTTGTGGAAAATAATTTGATGCTAAATCACAGTAAGACTCAGTTTTTACAGTTTCTAACTCACAATTCAACAAGAACCGATATTTTGATCAGACAGAATGGGTATATTATACGCGGGACGGAACAGTTCAAGTTCCTAGGCGTTTGGATAGATAGTAAGTTGTCGTGGAAAGCCCATGTTCATGATCTTGCTCAGAAACTAAATGCTGCTTTATTTACCATTACAACAGTATCTGAAATAAGTGATAGTTCAACACGAAAAGTAATCTACTTCGCATATTTTCATACGCTTATGTCGTACTGTATTATCTGTTGGGGTAATTTTTCTGATTCAAAAAGGGTATTTTTGGCTCAAAAACGGGCTGTTCGAGTTATGTGTGGTGTAAGTTCGAGGACCTCTTGTTGACCCCAATTCAATAGTCTGGGAATTCTGACATTGCCCTCACAGTATATATTTCCTTTAATGTCGTTTGTTGTTAGCAATATTAGCTTATTCCCAAGAGTTAGCAGCTTTCACTCAGTTAATACTAGACAGAAATCAAATCTGCTTGTGGAATGCACTTCCTTGACCCTTGTGCAGAAAGGAGTGAAGTATTCTGCTGCATCCATTGTCAATAAGCTAGCACAAGAACTCAAAAATCTTGCAGTAGCCCAAACACTTTTAAGTCTAAACTGAAGAGTCTCCTCATGGCTCACTCCTTCTATTCTGTCGAGGAGCTCCTGGAAGAGCTGAAAAATAAAGCAAATTCCAGTGTTACATTGTTGATTTTCTTTATTTAAACTTGCGAATTGTCGCCTGAATATGTTTCTTATATTTCATTTTATCTCTTTCTGCTATAGTGTTATAATTTCATGTATTGACTCGTTTCATGACCATGGAGACTTCTCCTTAATTTGGTCCCACAGAACAATAAATAAATAAATAAATAAAAATAAATTGATATTGTAACAACCCACCCGTCACTTATCTGGTTTTGGTGTGTGTTCACCCCAGCTAATTGACAAACAGATCAACAGAGAGTGCAAAACTGCCGCAATATCGGATAACGCAAAAAAAGTAATAAGGCCATGTGACTCCTGATTTAACTGTGGTGGCACTGTTGACATTAATTGATTCAGAATTGATCACTTTTAATTAAAAATGGGTGCACATTGATGTTATATTAAGCTGTTGAACACCAGATGCAAATGTTGAACATAAAATTAATAAAGAAAGTGACTTGGGATTTCAACTACTTGACTGAAAAGAGATGCAGTCGATTAGCACAAATTTATTTTAACTCCCGACCTTCAATCATCACATTACAAGACTCCTATCAGGCAGTGGTAATAAACTGCGTTTATGTGGAGTAAAGCGCGATAAATGAAAATTAATTCCTATCAACTGACCCAGGCGTAATGCAAAGTGCGAGAAGAATTCCCCAATACACGGCCCATGAAACCCTAGTGGAAACTTTGCCAACGTGATCCAACAAATTAATCAGTCGGAGCTGGTGCAATATCACCGAATTCAGCGTGGTGGGGCGGCGTTGTGGCGTCGTTGTGAGGAAGTCGGCCGGCCTCGTGGTGGTGTAAGGCTGCACTCGTATTCTCTCCTAGCTATGTTGCTCAGTACATAGCTGAACCAAAACTTTCTATCTCCAAGCTCAATCGTTCCATTTGCTAAGTCCTAAACTGCAGAGAAGCTCACTCTTTCTCAGGCAAGCTGAATAAAGAACGCCATGTCTGCAGTCTAGGCAAGCTGGGAACGGAAGACCTCTACAGGGACTTCTCCCAGTCCACTCTTCCCCTCGGTTTCCTCTCCAGCAAAATCATCTTACGCCAATTGCAGCGCAAGTCGCGTTAATTATGCATTGCTTCCCAGCGCTGACCTATGCCTGCTCTGGGAAGTGAACAAATTCCCACAAAATTTCCCTTCCTCTCAACTTTTGCTATTTAGCTCCTCCCAGGCCACCCATCCAGGTTAGCGTCAGCACAAAACACCAATTTTTCTGGAATTCTGACTCCCAGGAGAGTTCTTCAAATTCCTTGGTCCTATGTTCCCATCAGAGGCTGGCATATTTCATTCTGTCGTTCTTCACCTGATTTGCTTCAGACTCTGCGGACTGTGAATTCAGCGTGAAGTTGCTATAGTCATGAACACGCATATTTTGGCCTCTGTTGACCGCTCCACCGCAGCTTTCGCGGCTTACTCGCATGTTTCACTGAAAATGGGACGACGGACATTTATCAACAGGTGTACAAGTTCTCTGTCTGCTTCCTGGTGCACCAGCATGGGGTCAACCGCCCACTCGCTGTTATTCATCTTAAGGCAGCTGGAGGGTGCGCACCGTTACCGCTTCCTAGAGCTAGAGCCGCCTAAGCTGCCTGTTGTCACTCCCCTTCGCCGCTCCCCAGCCGGCCACGGTCAACTCTGTATACTTCCCTGGTGGGATAAACTAGCCTCCAGTAAATCGACGCGTTTCCACAGAGTTTTCATGTCGTGTGAATTACTTTAAAACCATCACCCGACATTGATTATTCCAATATGTCCATACTATACCTTCTACAAGATGCATTGTGCCTTGTCAGTCATTTTTGTTCAGCCCTACTGTTCGCTCAACGTGAGTTAGGTGATCTTTAATGACTTCATGTAAGGGGCACAGTTCTTGCCATCTTACATAGCCCCTCTCTTCAAATCAATTTTGTAGTACAGTTGGTGACTCCTATGGTGTGACCACCTGTGGTACAAAATTAATATCTACATAACTGGTATTTTAATCTGTTCGCGTGATTAGTTACGGGAGATTGATTACCACTGCCTCCTCTCTGATGCAAGCTCCCACTCATTCCTATGGTACCTGCCTTCAATTACTGGATTTAATGTTAAAGACGTGGTCATTATTTAGTCTAATTTTATTTTAATCTCTGCCGATTCCTGAGACAATTATTGGTCAGAGTACTCAAAAGAAGACTACAATTATATTACAAGGACACACGTCAGGTCCATTCACTCTCAGTTATCCATCACTATTCGACTTAAATTACTAAAAACATACATGAACAATATTCGTGTAACATTTTGTGAAGTTGATTGTGGTTGCTCTCATTCAGTTTTATGTGAACGCACGTTTGACATTTTATAATTAAAGGTTTTTTTTGTGCCTCACTGTCTCTGGACGTTTATATTGTGCATGGTGTAAGTGTCATCTTTACACAATTCAACAAGGTCTGGCCCAGTCCAGTGTCTGGGATTGTGTACACACATGTACCTTTTTTTTATATAAAGAATCGTTGCATATTGAGCAACCACTGTTGTGTATTTGTAACAACGTATAAGTATGAAATCTTATTCTAACACAAAGACACGTGGCATGACAAATATATGACGCTTTAACAAATGGCACATTTATAAAATCATAACCTTCTTATAACATAATTCATAAACAGAACAAATGCGTACTTTACGTTCATTGAGGTGCATGTTATTCATTTGAATCCACACTGACACACTCACACACACGGCACAAGTTTCTTGCAGGAACGGAAGTGACATTAGTTCTGACTAGGAAATTGAGGGATGGCTAACGGCTGAGAAGAGAGCAACGTCGATTACCGAGATGACGCCACAGGCACCCGCATCTTCTTGAGGCAGGATGGCTCTCACCTAAGAGCTCGTTGTTGACATCTTGTCCGACAGGCACAAGACCCCATCGGTGCATCTATGATCGGCGACCTCTCGCGGCTCATCCACAGGTCATTGCTACTTGTATAGACGTTTTAGCTCAGGCCCTCAAAGTTGGTGTCATTAGGCACAAAAGGTCAGCTGGGCTGTCGCTCCACCTGACGTGGCGAGCAACAAATATAGCTTGGCTGCTGAGTTGACCACCGTTCCCGTCGATTCAAGGCGTGGTCTGCATGCCATCACCATCATCAGCTGTGTGCTCCCCTCACTGCTGTCGTCCTCGTTCCTTGTTAGCTCGTGTGTGGTGTGCCAGGTGTCGTAGCTTCAACTCCCTCTTGCTCAGTTACGCCACCTTAACACACTAAGACAACTAATTTTAGTACATGGCAAGTGCTCATGTTTAACCATAAGTATCATTCATTTTTTTTACATTTGATTGAAGACAATGTACTTATTTCATTACAAAAGGAATAATTTTACTTGTTTGTAAATCAACTTCAGGAAAATTAAAACAGAAATGTAACAGAACTTTTTTTATACATAAACATAAAAATGTACAAGACAACTTGTTTCACAGTCGTTCACACACACACACAATCAAAGGATAGGGAATCAAGATTATCTGGACAGGATCCCATCACAATTTCTAACTACCAATTCTTACGACTAACACGGTGTTGGCCAACCCTACTACATATCTACTATTTACCACTTTTTATCTCTAATTTTGTTTTCTCTTCTGAATTCCCTATGTGGCAGACGTCCCTCTTTTTGTGGCTGCGAACATGTATAAAACACAACAAACTTAGACATGTGTCTGTCTTACCAAGATTTTTGTTGGAAGTTTGGATAGCGTTTTCTCTCCTCTGTTTTCTTCCCGTTTTCTCCTTTTGTCACGAATGGTTTTATAAGGCCTGTGAACATGTTTCGGATTAGCAATGTCACAATGGCACAACACAAATATTGCTCACAGCTCACACTCGCAGTTGTTACACTATCTTGGTATCGATAAGTATTTCTGGCGTATTAATTACATCCGGTTCATTTTAATATGCACTGGGTGAGCTAATTCACGCAACTGCGCATAGCTGTCCACCTCTTACGTATTCAGGGGCATACGAGATGCATCGATGCGTCCTCGTAACGACCTACGGGACTGGCCACCTTAAATATGTTCTCCAATGACGGAGATACAATTACGGTGAACCTTCCTGTAATTTACAGTGTTTCTAATCTATCTTTTTCTAGGGGTACGCCCAGAAATACTTGTTTTCCATTCTTTAATCATGTGTTTTTACAAAATAGTCTAGTGCACTTCACTTTCTCAACATCGGGAAGCGAGATATCATTATTAATAATAAAAACACAAAATATAAGCACATATAAACGAGACATTCTACCACTAAGATCAGTACATACACAAAAAAACAAGATTTAAAAAAACCCTTATTCTAAGCCTATATTTACTACGTCCGCACTCTGGTCTAGTCATTCGTAATCCTGCCCGTTAAGGTGGGATGGACCAGGCTTCGGAGGGTCGACTTCGACCTCTTCCTGGTTGTTATTTTGGTAACCGTTATTCCTGTTCCTTCCCGATTGCTGATTACAGCCGCAAGTCCTTTGTGATTTATTATGTTGCACCGGACAGTTTTAAGACCTTTGTTTACCAGTTCTGCTGTTTCTGTATGTATATTTGGATTGATTACAGTACTCATGTCATCTGCAAAAAGAACTAATTCTGCATGTTGTATATTAGACGAAAGATGCTTACATACATGTGGAACAGTAGTGGACCTAAGACTGAACCTTGGGGCACCCCATACGTGATTTGTCCACAGTCAGAATTATGTTCCTGGACTATACTGCTTGAATTACTATGTACAGCTTTCTGCACTCTTTTCGATAGCTATGAAATTATCCATTGGTTGGCTATACTAGCAGTCCCATAAAGCATCAACTTATTAGGGAAAATACTTTGATTCACACAGTCAAATCCCTTAGAGAGGTTGCAGAAAATACCAACTGACACTATTTTATTATTTAATTCTTGTGAAATCTGCTGAGTGAACATGTAAATGGCATTCTCAGTAGAGAACCCCTTCTGAAACACAAACTGTGATTAGCTGATGATACTATTGTTGTTAAGATGAGATACTATTCTAATACACATCTACTCAAAAATTTAGTCGAATGTCACCAGCTAAACATTTTGATAGTTACTGACATCACCCTTGTCACCTTTCTGAAAGAGGGGTTTATAAATTCCATATTTCAGTCTCTCTGAAAAAATGCCTTGAGTTAGTGATGCATTACATATTTCAGATAAAATGAGGTTTATTACATGGGAACAAATTCTTAGTACTCAATTGGAAACACCATCAAAACTAGATGAGCTTTTCTTTTTGAGAGAATGGTTAAGTTTCTTAATTTCAGAAGGAGATGTTGGTGATACATTCATATGACTGAATTTTATGAAAGTTACATTTTAAACATACCACTGTGATTTTACACTTGAAGAGTTTGTCCCTATGCTTTGTACTGTATTTAAGAAATGATTATTAAATTCATTTGCTACCTGCGATTCATCATTTATAGCCCTTCCATTCAGTTCAGCAGTGATTCTGTCATGTTCTGTGGCTCTCTCTCATTTCACTAAATTCCATATAGCCTAAGTCTGTTGTCAGAGGTACTGATTTCTGACAGTATGTTCATGTTCTTTGATTTTTTAAAGTAACCCTTTTTAGTAATTTTGAGTAGTTTTTGTAGTGTGTGACTACTGCAGGATCCCTACTTGTTTTTGACAAAAGATACATTTCCCTTTTCCTTTCACAAGGCAGTTGAATCCTCTAGTGATCCATGGCTTTGTACATGATTATTTAGTGTCACTGTTGATTAGCTTCTGTGGAAAGCTGTTTTCAAATAATGATATGAATTTATCTTGGAACAGATTAAATTATAAGTTAAATTTGGCTCATTATAAATTACATACCATATCATCTCCTGTAAACTATTCTTAAAAACATTTGTCCTAGAGACATTAATTATTCTTATTGGTTGCCACTGAAGAGCATCCATACTGTAAGGTACAATGTTGTTTATCCTAATTGTACATCATAATTAGAGAGAGCATTTGTTACTGTGTAAAAAGTAATTTTCTTATTTTGAGCTTCATCAAAGAAAACACTATCAATTATGGTCCTACTGTCTTTATCCAGCTGTGTTGGAAAGTTAATTACTGAGACCAGTTGTAGGATCTAAATAAGGTTTCCAGATCATTTTTTCTATCAGAATCATTTAGAAAATCTACAATGAAGTCACCATAGACTATTAATTGCTCGCTTCTGTCTGACAGATAGCACAGTAAGGCACCCAGATTTCACATAAATAGTTCAAAATTTCCCAGTGGGGTTCTATATACAGAGTGTTCCACTGATTGTGACTGGGCCAAATATCTCACGAAATAAGGGTCAAACGAAAAAACTACAAAGAACGAAACTTGTCTAGCTTGAAGGGGGAAACCAGATGGCGCTATGGTTGGCCCACTAGATGGCGCTGCCATAGATCAAATGGATATCAAATGCGTTTTTTTAAATAGGAACCCCATTTCTTATTGCATATTCGTGTGGTACGTAAAGAAATATGAATGTTTTAGTTGGACCACTTTTTTCGCTTTGTGATAGACGGCGCTGTAATAGTCACAAACCTATGACTCACAATTTTAGATGAACAGTTGGTAACAGGTAGGTTTTTTAAATTAAAATACAGAACGTAGGTACGTTTGAACATTTTATTTCGGTTGTTCCAATGTGATACATGCCTTCGTGGACTCATCATTTCTGAGAACTCATGCCGTTACAGTGCGATTACCTGTAAATACCACATTAATACAACAAATGCTCAAAATGATGTCCGTCAACCTCAATGCATTTGGCAACACGGATAACGACATTCCTCTCAACAGCTAGTAGTTCACCTTCCGTAACGTTCGTACATGCATTGACAATGCGCTGACGCATGTTGTCAGGCGCTGTCGGTGGATCACGATAGCAAATATCTGGCGAACGTACGGGCCATAGTATGGTGCTTTGATGACCAATCCACCTGTCATGAAATATGCTATTCAATACCGCTTCAACCACATGCGAGCTATGTGCTGGACATCCAGCATGTTGGAAGTACACCGCCATTCTGTCATGCAGTGAAACATCGTGTAGTAACATCGGTAGAATATTACGTAGGAAATCAGCATATGTTGCACCATTTAGATTGCCATCGATAAAATGGAGGCCAATTATCCTTCCTCCCATAATGCTGCACCATACATTAAGCCGCTAAGGTCGCTGATGTTCCACTTGTCGCAGCCATCGTGGATTTTCCGTTTCCCAATAGTGCATATTATGCAGATTTACGTTATCGATGTTGGTGAATGACGCTTCGTCGCTAAACAAAATGCATGCAAAAAATCTGTCATCGTTCCGTAATTTCTCTTGTGCCCAGTGGTAGAACTGTACACGACGTTCAAAGTGATCGCCATGCAATCCTGGTTCACAGAAATATGGTACGGGTGCAATCGATGTTGATGTAGCATTCTCAACACCGACGTTTTTGAGATTCCCGATACTCGCGCAATTCACCTGCTACTGATGTGCCGATTAGCCGTGACAGCATCTAAAACACCTACTTGGGCATCATCATTTATTGCAGGTCGTGGTTGACTTTTCTCATGTGGCTAAACACTTCCTGTTTCCTTAAATAACGGAACTATCCGGCGAACACTCCGGACACTTGGATGATGTCGTCCAGGATACCGAGCAGCATACATAGCACACGCCCGTTGGGCATTTTGATCACAATAGCCATACATCAACACGATATCGACCTTTTCCGCAGTTGGTAAACGGTGCATTTTAACACAGGTAATGTATCACGAAGCAAATACCATCCGCACTGACAGAATGTTATGTGATACCACGTACTTATACGTTTGTGACTATTACAGCGCCATCTATCACAAAGCGAAAAAAGTGGTCCAACTAAAACATTCATATTTCTTTACGTACTACATGAATATTTAATAAAAAATGGGGGTTCCTATTTTAAAAAAACGCAGTTGATATCCGTTTGATCTATGACAGCGCCATCTAGTGGGCCAACTATAGCGGCATCTGGTTCCACCCTGCAAGCTAGACGAGTTTCGTTCTTCGTAGTTTTTTCGTTTGATGCTTATTTCGTGAGATATTTGGACTGGTCACTATCAATGGACCACCCTGTAGAGTTACAATCGAAAGTGAACTACTTTTCAGCATTAACTCATACACATGCACTTCTATGTGATGATCAATGCAAAGCATACTTGCCTCAGGGCTTCTGAACTTTCGTTCTGTCTTAATGTATGTAACAACTCATCCCTTTCCTATGCTATTTCTGGATGAGTAAGCTGCAATAGTGTACTTTCTTATATGTAACTTATCTAACCATGTGGTTATGTGGTGAACAGACTGGCACAGGATGTCTATCTTCTCAAAGCTCTCTAAATTTATCAAACAGACGAAAAGCTCTTCTACCGAATTACTCAGTCCTCCAATATTTTGATTAAATAAGCTAAAGTTACCTTCCTGTGAATTATTAAGCATTTTGTGTGGCTTTTATGTTATTTTCATTTCTTGCAAAACAGGGTTCCTGAATCCTGATTCAACTTAGGAAAAGCCCCTCTGACATCAATAAGTACAGGCATCTTGCTATGTGTGATGATAGCCCAGTGTGTATTAAACCTATCTTTCCCTCTCCTACTCAGGCGTAGGCCTTATCTATACTACTGGCCATTAAAATTGCTACACCAAGAAGAAATGCAGATGATATACGGGTATTCATTGGACAAATATATTATACCAGAACTGACATGTGAATACGTTTTTACTCAACTTGGGTGCATAGATCCTGAGAAACCAGTACCAAGAACAACCACCTCTGGCCATAATAACGGCCTTGATACCCCTGGGCATTGAGTCAAACAGAGCTTGGATGGCGGGTACAGGTTCAGCTGCCCATACAGCTTCAACACGATAGCACAGTTCATCAAGAGTAGTGACTGGCGTATTTTGATGAGCCAGTTGCTCGGCCACCATTGACCAGACGTTTTCAATAGGTGAGAGATCTGGAGAATGTGCTGGCCAGGGCAGCAGTCGAATATTTTCTGTATCCAGAAAGGCCCATACAGGACCTGCAATATGTGCTCGTGCATTATCCTGCTGAAATGTAGGGTTTCACATGGATTGAATGAATGGTAGAGCCATGGATCGTAACACATCCGAAATGTAACGTCCACTGTTCAAAGTGCTGTCAATGCGAACAAGAGGTGACTGAGACGTGTAACCAGTGGCACCCCGTACCATCACGCCAGGTTATACGCCAGTATAGCGATGACGAATACACGCTTCCAGTGTGCGTTCACCATGATGTCACCAAACACGGATGCGACCATCATGATGCTGTAAACAGAACCTGGATTCATCCGAAAAAATGACGTTTTGCCATTCGTGCACCCAGGTTCGTCGTTGAGTACACCATCCCAGGCGCTCCTGTCTGTGATGCAGCGTCAAGGGTAACTGCAGCCATGGTCTCCGAGCTGATAGTCCATGCTGCTGCAAACGTCGTCGAACTGTTCGGGCAGATGGTTGTCGTCTTGCAAACATCCCCATCTGTTGACTCAGGGATCGAGACGTGGCTGCACGATCTGTTACAGCCATGCGGACAAGATGCCTGTCATCTCGACTGCTAGTGATACGAGGCCGTTGGGATCCAGCATGGCGTTCCGTATTACCCTCCTGAACCCACCGATTCCATATTCTGCTAACAGTCATTCGATCTCGACCAACGCGAACATCAATGTCGCGATACGATAAACTACAATCGCGATAGGCTACAATCCGACCTTTATGAAAGTCGGAAACGTGATGGTACGCATTTCTCCTCCTTACACGAGGCATCACAACAACGTTTCACCAGGCAACGCCGGTCAACTGCTGTTTGTGTATGAGAAATCGGTTGGAAACTTTCCTCATGTCAGTATGTTGTAGGTGTCGCCACTGGCGCCAGCCTTGTGTGAATGCTCTGAAAAGCTAATTATTTGCATATCAGAGCATCTTCCTCCTGTCGGTTAAATTTCACGTCTGTAGCATGTCATCTTCGTGGTGTAGCAAATTTAATGGCCAGTAGTGTAGTATATTCCCATCTTCTAATTGTAGCAACTGACACTGCACTCATACACAATGTGATGAAAAGTATCTGGAAACTCCCAAAAGATACATTTTTCATATTAGGTACATTGTACTGCCACCTACTGCCAGATACTACATATCAGCGACCTCACTAGTTATTAGATATCGTGAGAGAGCAGAAGCGGGCGCTCCATAGAACTAACAGACTTCGAACGTGGTCAGGTGTCTGGGTGTCACTTGTGTCATACGTCTGTACGTGAGATTTTCACAATCCTAAACATCCCTAGGTCCACTGTTTCCATTGTGGTAGTGAAGTGGAAACATGAAGGGACATGTACTGAAGAAAAGCGTACAGACTGACTTCGTCTGTTGACTGACAGAGGACGCCCGCAGCTGAAGAGGGTCGTAATTTGTAATAGGCAGACATCTATCCAGACAATCACACAGGAATTCCAAACTGCATCAGGATCCATGGCAAGAACTATGACAGTTAGGGGAGAGGTGAGAAAACTTGAATTTCATGGTCTCAAGGCTGCTCATAAGCCACACATCATGCCGGTAAATTGAAAACGATGCCTCGCTTGGTGTAAGGAGTGTTAACAATGGACGACTGAACAGTCGAAAAATGTTGTGTGGAGTGACAAATCACGGTACACAATGTGGCGATCCAATGGCAGGGCAAGGATAAAGCGAATGCCTGGTGAGGCTTCTGAGGCGGGGTGTTATGGTGTTCTTGTGTTTTTCATGAAGGGGCTTGCACCCCTTGTTGTTTTGCATGACACTGTCACAGCACAGGCCTACATCGGTGTTTTCAGCACCTTCTTGCTTCCCACTGTTGAAAAGCAGTTCAGGGATGGTGATTGCATCTTTCAACACAATCGAGCACCTGTTGTGGCGGAGTGGTTGCACAAAAATAACATCCGTGTAGTGGACTGACCTGCACAGAGTGCTGACGTGAATTCTATAGGACACTTTTGGGATGTTTAAGAACACTAACTTCATGCCAGGCCTCACTGCCCAACATTGATACCTCTCCTCAGTGCAGCACTCTGTGAAGAGCGGATGGCCATTCTCCAAGAAACCTTCCAGCAGCTGATTGAACATATTCCTGCGAGAGTGAAAGCTGTCATCAAGGCTAAGGGTGGGCAACGCCACACTGAATTCCAGCACTACCGATGGAGGGTGGCCCAAACTTGTAAGTCATTATCAACCTGGTGTCTGGAGTTCACAATAGTGTTTCCCCAGGGCTGGTCAGGGCACTGTAGAACCTCTAAAAAACTCACATTTGTGTATGTGGTTGCTACTCCTATTTCATCCAGGTCACCCATTATTCTGTAATTCCTGTTCTTAGCCGGGCTGTTCTCTGCTCCACCAACTATAGTAACCTGATCCTCTTTGCACAAGTTTCCTATGTCCTCTATCACCCGGCTGAAGCTAGTGCTTGTCTTCGCAAACTTGTGACCTAGTATTCTTCCACTAATTTGTCCCATACTATCTGGCCTCCACCTCTCTTATGACTACTACCTAGCAGCAAGTCTCTTTTGTTCCTACTCTCATTTGGTACTGACCGACATTGAGTTGCTTTGCTAGAAGTCTTCTGCCCCCTACAGTTGGATCAGTAACGATCATAGAAAGACCAAATAACTGACATAAAACATAATTGTATTCATACGGATGTAGACAGTGGTTCAGTTCTTCGCCTTACATCTGATCAGAATTCCAACCGGAAGATATATAAACAAAGTCACTATCAAAAAGAAAAGGAGTGGACAGATAGTAAATCATTATCAATTGCTTCTTTAAAGTCAGTCAGCAAAACTGATAACGTTGCTTAGCACAGATTCTTGTCCTGATTATCTTTAACTGTTCTTTTGCATGTATTATTTTTGATACATTAGGTTTTATGTCTTCAGTAATGCTTACAGCCTAGACATACTTTACCTCAATTCACTTCCATTCTGTTTTGTACCTGAATATGAAGTCTTGAAAGAAACTGTCTTCTCCTTCTCCTAATCAATAAAATAGTGATTTATAAATCTGCTACAAATTACTACAACCCTGGCAATGAAAGCTCACACCTACGGAACTTTGTTATTGTATTAATATAGATCATTGGTCTATTAATTATGACTGAAATACACAATACAAGTGGCTTACCTTTTATATGCATCCCCAATTCTACACAGCATTTGTCATCATTGTAGGTTTTTCTGGGAGGCTGCAGTGCATATGTTAATCTGGTTTGTAGTTTTTGAAAAATTCACGTAGTGAAGGACGACGTCGTTCAACACATGGGTTCGCATATATCAGGTGGGAACCTATTGTATCACAATGTGGACAGTAATGTTTAAAATACTCGTGAAGTGTTATGTTGCTTCTCATAACCAAGTAACGCCTGAACGATTGATGCTCTACCTCCTCCTCCTTCTCCTCCTCCTCCTTCTTCTCGTCGTCCTCTTTCTCCTCCTCCTCCTTCTCCTTCTCCTCCTCCTCCACCTCCTCCTCTATCTCCTCTTTCTTCACCTTGTTCTCCTGTATCTCAATGTCCACAATGAACTCATCCGATTCCTCCCTCTCTAGCTCCTCTCCCTCCGTCTGATCTTCCTCTGCTTCTGGCTCCTCTACCTTCACCTTGTTCTCCTTTGTCTCAATGTCCAAAATGAACTCATCCAATTCCTCCTTCTCTAGCTCCTCTCCCTCCGTCTGATCTTCCTCCGCTTCTGGCTCCTCTACCTTCACCTCTGCCATCTTGTTTCCTGTCTCTGCATTCTTCAGCACTCTCTCTTCTTGCTCATTTTCTTTTCCCCTTCCCTGGCTTGTAAAAGACTCCAACGATGCATCTCCTTCACCTTCACATACCCCGCATTCTGCCAAAGGGAATAAATTATTAGTATCCAATTAGGCATCAGCATAATATGAGCAGTTAAAAACAGCAAAATTACATCTGGCATTAGAATGAAGTGTATGGGTCTACATTCCACATTAGCTTTTGAATTCCCAGAGGAATTTCAACAAAACTTGTTACATACATCTTTAATGCCAAGATACTATTAATGCAGGAGTAAGACACCCCTAGTACCACTGTGGGTGTGATGGGGGTCTCAATGTGGCTCTATGATAAAAATTGGTAATGGAATATTGTAGAGCTGAAGTCATTGGGATTGTTACATTGATTGGTTACAGTCATGATGATGTTTAATCCCTCGAGGTGGACACTGTGGTAGAAAGCAGTAACATGTAATTGCTGGTGGACCCAGCAATGCTTTGCAATAGCTGTATATGTTTTGGAACTGGATATACATCCTACACTCCTTCCCCCCTCCCCCCTGACCATCTCCACCTCCCCCTCTCTTTGTCTGTTACTCCCCCCTCTCTCTGTGCATCACCTCTACCCCCTCTCTCTGTCCATTTCCAAATCCCCCCCTCCTCCCCTCTCTTGCCATTTTTCCCCCCTGTCTTTGATACAGTTCCCCACAGTCATTTAATGAACAAAGTAAGAGCATATGGATTATCAGACTATTTGTGTGATTGGATTGAGGAGTTCCTAGATAACAGAGTGCAGCATGTCATTCTCAATGGAGAGAAGTCTTCCAAAGTAAGAGTGATTTCATGTGTGCCTCAGGGGAGTGTCGTAGGACCATTACTATTCACAATATACATAAATAACCTTGTGGATAATATCAGGAGTTCACTGAGGCTTTCTGCGGATGATACTGTGGTATATCAAGAGGTTGTAACAATGGAAAATTGTACTGAAATGCAGAAGGATCTGCAACAAATTGACGCATGGTGCAAGGAATGGCAATTGAATCTCAATGTAGATAAGTGTAATGTGCTGTGAATACATAGAAAGAAAGATCCTTTATCGTTTAGCTACAATATAGCAGGTCAGCAACTGGAAGCAATTATTATCTAGGAGTAGACATTAGGAGTGATTTAAAATGGAATGATCATATAAAGTTGGTTGTCAGTAAAACGGATGCCAGACTGAGATTCATTGGAAGAATCCTAAGGAAATGCAGGATCATTTAGTAATTGCGAAAGCGTTATGGAGATGATAGATAAACTCCAGTGGAAGACTCAGGAGGAGAGACGCTCAGTAGCCTGGTACGGGCTTTTGTTGAAGTTTTGAGAACATACCTTCTCTGAGGAGTCAAGCAGTATATTGCTCCCTCCTATGTATATCTCACAAAGAGACCATGAGGATAAAATTAGAGAGATTAGAGCCCACACAGAGGCATACCGTCAATCTTTCTTTCCACGAACAATAAGAGACTGGAACAGAAGGGAGAACCGATAAAGGTACTCAAAGTACCCTCAACCACACACTGTCAGGTGGCTTGCGGAGTATGGATGTAGATGTAGATGTAGATGTCCCCCATCCTTCTGTCCTCCTACACCTGTATCTGATCTTGGACCTTGTTTATTGTTGCTGCAAATGAAATTTTCACTGGGAATTTAAGTCAATTAAATTGAACGTGTAAATCACTTAGAATAATTTGCATATGGGGTAAAAGAGATTCTTGTCCAGAATAGTAGCTTCAACAACAGTATTTTGCATAGTTTAATAAGATCACAAAGTTTTGGATGATTCAGATTCCCTAGTAGTACTCTAATCATAAACCAAAAAACCACAAGTACAACTTTCCTGTTTTCTGTAATACTGATGGCAGGGAAGAAAACAATACAGCACATTTTTTGTCTTAGTGTTTGAAAATATATATAAGGGGAAAGAATAATATGAGTGGAACAATTTGTCTAATGGTTTACATGCCCTCCTGTCATAGTTGGAACTGAAGGTGACAAAGAAATTGAAGATGCACATTTTGAAACCACAGGACAAAAGTTTTTTTCCTATATGCAGCCCATGCCTATCAGAGTGTTCATTACTGCATCATGTTAAAAATATGAAGTGAGCCAGTCAAGAAGTTTTCAAGATTTTTGGTAACAACATTTCCCTTCAAGTATCGTGTGAAACTCTGAAGTAAATCAGCCAAGTGCTTTTTGAAATTTTGGTAACAAAGTTTCCAGTTTATGTATCACGTATACACTTATAAATTTTATTAAAAAAAGTGTAGCATATGTCCATCTCAATGTTATTAGCATATCATGGAAAAGTCTGAGTAAATCAGTGAAAAACTGTTTGAGAACACTGGTAACAATGTTTCCATCATAAAAGTTATATACATATTTGTATAAAAACACACACACACACACACACACACACACACACACACACACACACACATACACACATATGATAGTGTATCATGTAAAATATCAAGCACATCAATCAAGTTTGTTTTGAGATTTCCGGTATCAAAATTAGACAAAAACTGTATAGATTTATTTAACCTGATTTGATTAAAGCCGTCAGGACCTCTCTTACTTCAGACCAGCATTTCACTTGTGCAGCACATTTTTTTACATCATAATTGCCTAAGAAATAACAAGTTTGATGTGACCAATTGTTTTAAAACGATTTGAGTGGTTATAGTTACAAAGTGAGTAAATAATACTGTGAACTAATTAGGTTGACAATGGAAGTACTTCCACTGTGGTTGCCACTGCCACTAGTAATGATACTAGTAATAATAATAATAATAATAATAATGACAGTAACAATAAGATTATAACAATAATGATAGTGGTCAATGTAAAAAGAATTTATAGGTGTACAAAATAGGTGTCTTCCAATATAATGAGTCCTAGGGAATGGAAATTTAAGGAGGCTGCACCAGCTAAGAGTACTGCAAAATGAGGAAGATCTGGCAGGAAAGAAGAATGTACAAGGGTAACAAGTGTGTACAGGGACAATGGCAATAGCTGTTGTTGCTTTATTAGTATGTCATTAACTGTCTTCTGAAGATGTTACTCAGTTCTCTAATATGACACAAGAGGTACTTCCACAGATCACTGCCTGCTACTGAGAAGAACTCATAGAATGCGACTAAATGATGGAGTGTGACAGAAAGGATTTACCTCTGATGTGAATGCCTGTTTCTGCCATGTTGTTCAGATAAGAGCATTAAGGTTGAGAAGATATATGAGGGATGGTGTACATTGATAAGACAGTAGAGAAGGCAGAATGTTCTGTGCTTGTCTGCACACAGCCAGAACAGCTGTGCATATGATGTTGAAATATGATTAAAGAGTCAAATATCACAGATATAGCAAACACAACCATTCATAACCAGTTCCAGGCTGCACGAGCTTTTCTGAGAAAGACCTTGCAGGATAACATAACAATTGGAACTATACACATTTCTACAAGTTCATTATTAGGTCAGTAGGGAAGAGCTTTTTATGTTATTGTAGGGTATGGGGAGAAGCTGATGTCTTCCTGTACACTGCAAATATGTGCTCAGTTTATATTTTCATATATTATTACTCCCAGATTCTTTACTGAGGGAGAGAAGTTGATATTAGTACTATTTAGGGTTAAAGATGATAGTGATTCTTGATATTTTGGGCAAATGAGCTCAGAATGACGAACCAGTACCACATGGGTTTTGAATGGGCTGAGCTTTAACTTTATATCCGGCACCCATTTTGATAGTGCTCACAGCTTTGCATTGAGATTCTTGATAGCTGTCTTCAGGTTTATTGGTTTTGCTCTTAAATACAGCTGACAGTCATCAGGGTACATGTGGTATTTGCAGTGGGACAAAACTGATGACACATCATTTACATAGTTTACATACAATGAGAGGAGTATAGGAGCTAATACCAAACCCTAGGAGCCACCTGATGCGTAGTGACTTAACTAGCCCTGTTTATGGGCCTCAGGAAAACATTTGTGTTTGAGGAGCAGTGGAAGACACTTATTAAAATTGACAGCACTCAATAAATAATAAACTTCACGTTTGGACTATGATGCTACCATCACCAGTAGATGCTGATCTGATATGCATATGGCTTTATTTGAGGGTACTGCATGTAACATGCTTTAGATAGGATATTTCGTGGCTACAGCTGTTTACCCCCATGAAGTAATCAATGAGTCTCTGTTTCATTTGTACGTAGAAATGTGTGGTTCAGAATTAATCCTGAAAAATAGTTCACTTTTAATTGTAACTGTATACAGATCCCCGCAGGAATATTTGAACTTTTTATGGGGAATTTGGATTCCTTAGTGTGCTGTCTGTCAGATATTAGCAAGCAGTTAATAGGCTGTGGTGATTTCAGTGCAAATTTTCTACAGGATTATGATAGAAAAAATGATCAGGAAATCTTACTTGGATCCTACAATTTGATCTCAGTAATTAACTTCTCAACATGAGTGAATAAAGATGGCACACCCTAACTGGTAATGTTTCCTCTGATGAAGCTCAAATCAAGAAAAATAGCTGTTTACCTAGCAATAAACACGAAAATAACACAGTTAGTTAATGTTTTAGCTGGTGTTGCTGCAAATCCTCACATTATCTCTCAGCAAATTGCACAATGTTCAGGAATTTCGCAAAGAAGTGTTCTGCACATACTGCATTCACACAAATGGCATCCATTTCATTTATCGCCGCATCAAGAACTGCATGGCGATAATTTTCACAATCGCCTGACTTTCTGCTACTGAATACAGGAACAACTGACAGTCAATAATAATTTCATTTCATAGAAACTTTTCTCTGATGAATCAAATTTTATGAATCAAGATCAAGTGAATTGCCATAATATGCATTAGTGGTCAGTGGGGAATCCCTATTTGGTAAGGCAAGCTCCACAACAATGCCTATCGAGTGTCAACATTTGGTGCAGTATTTTAGGTATGCAGGTAATTGGGTCATACTTTGTAGAAGGTAATCTGACTGTTCAAATCTACAACAACATTGTGGATAATGTTTTAACAATACAAATGGACGATGTTCCACTTTAAATGAGACTGGAAATGTGGTTTCAACAGCATAGATGCCCAGTGCATTATTCAAGACTAGCCTGAGAAGTTTTGAATAGAAACTATCCAGGTTGATAGATTGTACGAGGAGGTCCTCAAATGCGGCCCACATGTTCACCTAATTTCCTGTGAGGATTGGTAAAAGAGAGAGTTTACATGGATGTACCAACAACCCTCAAAGAGAGACAGCAGCAAATTCTCCATGAATGTGCAAACATTAGTGCAGATACACTAATACATGCTGTATTGTCATTCAGACACAGAGTTGCAATGTGCATTAGAAACAGCAGACAACCTTTCAAACATTTGCTGCACTGAAACACTTGTGAGAGGCGGGGGGCCTCACAGTAATCAAGCACCCCGAGATAGTGAGAGACAAGGGTGCTCACCAAAATCAAGCATCCCAAAGGGAACACATTACTACTATGTCCACATCATTATTTTTGAGCAACAGTAAATGTAATCTAAGAATGCATTGTGCAAGGGTAGATGGGCTTACATGATAGCTTTACCAAAAATATCAATAAAGGTATTTTGATTGCCTTAATTGGATGTGTATTTGTTTCAATTAGTATTGTTTTGCAACAAATGTCACCATATTTATGGTGCCATCTATTATAAAACAAAAGAAAATATTTTTTCATGGAGAATCCAAATCTGCAACAAAAAATAAGTGTTCCTATTTAAGATTTCAAAGTCACCCCTGTCTCCCAGCCCCAGGGGTGGTGCAGGGGGTTCGAACGTTATGTTAATGAATGTACCTCTTTGAGGTGAACAATGTTTATTACCACTTTTTTTAATCTGATGTATATTTCCCAATATATTCTGGCAACCAGTTTTGAACACCTCACCCTGTATATGAAAATACATTTTGTCTAATATACAAAAAGCAAAATTAATTGTTTTTGTAGATGAAACTAGTATTAGAATTAGTTCTTTTTGCAGGTGACACTAATATTGTAAGCAGTCCAAAATCATGTACAGCTACGCAACAAATGAAATGGTAAATAAGTTTCTTAGATAATAATTGACTGGTTCTCTGCAAATTGTCACACCCTCAATTTTCAAAAGACACAGCATGTTCAGTTCTACAATTAAGTATCACACATGATGAGGAATTAATAAATAGGATGGAAACTTCCAAAATTCTTAGGGGCCCATACTGATGAGAATTTAAACTGGAAAAACTGTGTGTGTGTGAAACGTCTAAAACAACTTAGTTCGGCCACATTTGCAGTTAGAATCGTTGTAAATCTTGGCAAGAGACAGATCAAAAGGAAAGTGAATCATTTCACATCATTACAATTTATGGTGCAAATCATCCATGGAACATGAAACTAACTTACTCACTGGATACTGACGAAACTTGTCCATCTGTGCACTAATAAATTACAAGGATATATAAATGTTATAACTTCAAGTGAACAGATATATTTCAAGGACGACGCAATACATGAAAGTCACAGATCAAGTAACAGAGTAAGACGTGTGTCACTTTAACAGTCAAATCATAACTGAGTCCAAGTCTAGCGGCCGCTGGCTGGCTGGCCGCTTAGGTGGCACTGCTGCTGCATGGCTGGCAGACAGTGCTGCATGTAGAGGACGCGCGTAACTGAGCGGCGGCACTTTGAAAGATTGGCAGGTCAACACAGTTTTCCCACCTTTGAATTTTTTGCACAGGTCTTGATGGAGGTGGCCTGTAGATTGCTAACATCCATAGGTGTTGTTTGACTGGCCGTAAAGTCTCGAGGGGGAGGCTTCCCTTACAGACGGAAGTGACCCCGATGATAACGGGTCGAGATGACAGGAGACGTGGGGGTCGAATCTGCTGGGGCCCCTTGCACCAGTCTGCCCATTGTGGGAAGTCCAGTTATAACAGGAGACATGGGCGATGTGTTCACATCCATAGGAGAGGGAGGCGAGTAGAGTTGCTCCGACAGATGATGGTCATCTGGTTCCTGCTTGGGCACATCTCCTGGTGGCGTCAGTTCTTGTGCTGGCACTGATATGATGGTGAGAGGACTGCATTGTGAGTAATGAGAGATTCCAGTATCCCAAGCGTCAGGTAGAGCCAAAGGTGATGTAGCGGCATCCAGAACAGGTGTTGCCGGCACACGAGGCCAAAGCTGGTCTGAATGATGCACTGCAACACCCGTGTCTGTCTGGACTTCATACAGGCGTTGGCCACGGTGTCGTAAGATGTGGCCAGGACTCTATTTTCGCCGCCTGCCATATCCCCGTACACATAAAAGGTCACCGGTAGTGAACCAGCCAAGCGAAGGCACCCGCGGCTGTGAGGTGGAAGGCCGCAGAAGATGAAGTAGCGTGCGGGGCTGTCGGCCATGTAAGAGCTGTGGTCGTAAGAAGCCAGAAATTGGAGAAGCACATCATCAGCAGCAGAAGAAGTCAGGAGTTTTCTCATCTGAGCCTTAAATGTGCGGACCAGTCGTTCAGCCTCACCATTTGACTGTGGATGGAATGGAGGGGCCGTGACATGCATGACGCCGTGACGGGCCCAAAAGTCCGCAAAATTGGAAGAGGCAAATTGCAGACCATTATCAGTAACAAGAGTAGAGGGAAGGCCTTCCAAAGAGCAAATGCGAGCTAGAGCATTGGTGGTTACCACGGTGGTAGGCGACGTGCAGCGGACAATGAAAGGGAAGTTAGAGTAGGCGTCAGTAACGAGAAGCCAATAAGTACCTAAAAAAGGTCCTGCAAAGTCAACATGAATACACTCCCAGGGCTTCTCATGTGAAGGCCACGGTGACAGAGATGACTTCGGAGTGGTGGCCTGTGACGCACAAGGGCCGCAGGCAGTGACCATGTGTGTGATTTCAGAGTCGATGCCAGGCCAGTACACATGACGGCGCGCCAGAGATTTTGTGTGAGAGACACCCCAGTGCCCTTGGTGAAGGAGGCGCAAGACCAAAGCATGCAAAGACGCAGGTACCACAACACACGGCAAAGCATTTTCGGTGGAAAGGAGGATAATACCATACCTAGCCGTGGGGCGGTAACGCAAAGCATAGTAGTTCCACATTGGATCAGAAGTCTTAGTGGATGGACGATCAGGCCAACCCTTCTGAATACAGCATAAAACTCAGGGGAGGGTAGCGTCAGAACCTGTAGTAGCCGCCAGCCGGTCCCTGGTGATGGGGAACCCGTCCACAACATGCTGCTCAGCAACATCCAGGTGGAAACACAAAAGTTCGTCCCTATCGAATGCCAGATGAGGACCCATGGGAAGGCAAGACAGTGCATCAGCATTCACCGGAAATGAATCTCATAATTGAAATGAGACAAGTAAAGAGCCCAGTGCTGGAGGCGGTGTGCAGCCTTGTCGGGAAGTGAAGTTGATGGATGAAACAAATAAACAAGTGGTTTGTGATCTGTAACAAGATGGAATTTCGATCCATAGAGAAAAACACCAAAGTTATGAAGGGCATAAATAATGGCCAAAGCTTCTATTTCAATTTGAGAATACTTTTGTTGGGCATCTGTGAGCGTTTTGGAGGCATAAGCAATGCGTTGTTCAGAACCGTCAGAAAAATAGTGCCCTAGGACTGCACCAACCCCGTATTGAGAGGCGTCCGTGGCAAAAACAAGATGTTGGCCAGGTCGATAAGTAGCCAGGCATGGGGCCTGTTTCAGCATAGTATTCAATTTCTGGAAAGCCGCATCGCATGATGTGGACTAGTGAAAAGGCACATTTTTATGCAACAGGCGCTGCAACGGCTGAGCCACCAAAGCAGCAGATGGTAAAAACCTGTGATAGTATGCTATTTTCCCCAAGAAGGCCTGCAGTTCCTTAACAGATGTAGGGTATTCAAAATTTAAAAGTAAATAACATATCAGCAGACAGCTTGTCTTTTAACAGGACACATACATGCTGACATTGTTATAACTTCAAGTGAACAAATATATTTCAAGGACGACGCAATACATGAAAGTCACAGAACAAGTAACAGAGTAAGACGTGTGACACTTTAACAGTCAAATCATAACTGAGTCCAAGTCTAGCAGCCGCTGGCTGGCTGGCCGCTTAGGTGACACTGCTGCTGCATGGCTGGCAGACAGTGCCGCATGTAGAGGACGTGTGTAACTGCGCAGCGGCACTTTGAAAGATCGGCGACTCACAACAATAAAGTTGTCAGGTGAGTGCTTGGAAATTAAATTTGTGTTTCTATGGATCCCATGTCAATGAGGAGGGAGATGTAAAATTCATAATAAGAATAGATCATGAAATGGAAGCAGGCCCTGCCAGATTAAACTTAGAAAATTTAACTCTTGTAGTTTTCATGATACAGTGGGATGTGAATGAATTTCATGAAAAATTTTGACACCTTACTCTGGTATCCTGCAGACAAAAATATTATTAAATTATATGAACTTGTGAAGTTTTTCACAAAAATCTGTATCTACAGCTAAACTATGGAAACAACTGTTACATGCACCTGTTCCATTCATGCATTGAGTGAGTGAATAATGTCCATTTAAAATCATCTGTGTGTGCAGTAATTAATTTAATATTGTGTTTATGTCACCTACAGCAGTGATACACAGATGGGCTGTGGTATGTTCCTACATTCTTCATTTAATACTGGTTCTTGAAACTTAGTAAAGAGGATTTTATGTGACAGTTGATGCCCATCTTCAATGTCTGCCATATCAGTTTTATCAGGATTTCCATGATGCTATCTCATAAGTCAAATAAAATTGCTGTCATTTGTATATGTACAGCATTCCCTATTATTACCATTTGTTTTGGGTCCCCGTATTTGATCAATATTGTAGAACAGTTCACACAAGAAATTATAAGTTTTCTCTTTCTTGACTGCCTATATTTCATATGAACACAAATTGTTTCCCAAAGGTTAGCTATCAGATCAAAAGTATCTGGTCACCCTTATGTAATACAGAATTGGCCACTAGGTACCATCAGAGATGGACCCACCAGTATAAAGGAGAAATTGTCCACTGGGTATAATCAGATGTGGCCCCACCAGTATAAAGGAGGTGGAGAGCATTGTGTTGGTGGCAGAGAAGTATGAACAGTGGACTGAGTTGCTCAGGAGAGCTCAGTGATTTTGAACATAGACTAGCCATTGGATGTCATGTGAGTAACAAAACCATCACAGACTATTCAGTCCTTCTAAAGCTGCCCAAGTTGACTGCTGGTGATGTGACTGAAATAAAAATGTGAAGTAAAAACCACAGCTAAACCAAGACCAGGCAGATCTTATGAACAGATAGACAGGGAGTGTCAAGCACTGTGGAGGGTGGTTGTAAAACATTGTATGAAATCAGTGTAAGCAATCACTCATGGGTTCTGAAGTACTACCACTAGTCCATCTGGCCCAATGACTGTATGTATGGAATTAAAAGGAATGGGATACAATGGTTGACCACCTTTTTGTGAACCACACATTTCTGTAGTCAATGCTAGGTGATGGTTAAAGTGGTGTAAGGAGCAATGCCATTGGACAATGGATTACTGGAAACAAGTGATTTGGAGTGATGAATTCCATTGTACCCTGTGGCAATCCGATGTATGTGTGTGAGTTGGTGAATAGTCTGGAGAACATTACTAGCATCATGTATAGTTGGTTGCGAAAGCTGGAATTTTGTGTGTATGTTTGTGTTTGTTTGTGTGTCTATCGACCTGCCAGCGCTTTCGTTCGGTAAGTCACCTCATCTTTGTTTTTATATATATTTTTTCCCACGTGGAATGTTTCCCTCTATATATATAACCTAACCTAATATATATATATATATATATATATATATATATATATATATATATATATATATATATATAAAGCAGTTGTAAGCAAATGGTAATCAAAAACAAGATATCATACAGAAACATATGTCACACATTACACTGTAGGTAGTACAAACAATGCATACCACGTAACAAAGTTGATAGAATAATTTTAAACACACTTGGTGTGACAAGTACAAAATCACAATTATAATCTGCTAGTGCCAAGTAAACAAGAATAATGTTGATACATATTTCAAGGAAATATTTCCTGCAGCTGTAAATGCACACTGATATCAGAGAATCATTTTGTGTATGTAACTTAATTAGGAAATGACTACTACTGAAGAGACATAAGTTGGTAACATGGCTCATATGACAAAAGTGTGATTAGTTCACGCAGCTGCAACCTACACAGCTCCTTCATTTACAACAGTGGAGTTGTTGGTGCTACTTCACTACAATACCGTAGGACCTCACATATGTCAGTGAGTGGGTGCTGGATGGAATATGCTGTTTGACTGAATGCTTCAGATTTTTGCTGGTTTCTGTTAATTGAGGACTTGAGTGAGAGCTGATGCTGGAGTAAGAAAGCAAAAAATGTAGCATGGAGAGTTTCAGTCAGTTCAATTTACTATGTATATAAACACAAAAATATCCAGAATAAGTCTTCTGTGACAGATTAACTATAGTACAGGAGTTATAAGTCATTGTGCCTACAGACAGCTACATCCTGTTCATCTAAGATGAATGCACATGTAAACAATCGATTTTCTTGCCACTTGACGTTGACTGCATTGCTCAAGCATCAGATGTCTTAAGAGCACTGGAAGTAGAGCTTACTTGTGTATTATGTACTTTGTGGTTATTCTAACCCAAAGAAAATTGTGATAGCCTCAATTGTTTTAAGTTTCTAAGTTAATCACTGGCTCATCTTTTAACTCATGTAGTTCTTGTATGAAATCTCAATGGACAGGAGTCAGTTTCACTGTACATACTATGGGCACAGAATCAGCTCAGTATGACTGTGTTAATGCTTGCCACTCATTCACTGAGCACTGCAAAGAAATCATGACTACAGCACCAGATTACTGCAGTTTTACTGAAATTATAATAAATAACTATAAAATGTTAGCAGCAATTTACACTCCCCCAAACTTATACAGAACTATTTATGAATACAACACTGTATACCAATACAATGTTTAGCACTACAAATGAAATTCCTCTGTTGATTACAACCTATAGAATTCATCTTCCAGTTAACAATACTGACTGATTACTCCACATATCAGATGAGTGCAATGAGTGAGTTATGAAGTATTTTGGTATTCTCTCCTTGTATACTAACTGTAATTTCTCATTAAATTTGACTGCATTATTTATGACATATTGATTGGGTTACAGGTTCAGCCTTCCTAAATAAATTTTACTGATAAGAGTCATGTGTTTCCCACTCTGCTGCAAGACTTGATTTGATTCCAATTCAGCAGTTTGTGTGCTAATTTCAATATAAATGCACCATATTTCAGAAAAATGTGGATACTGTTTACTTGAACTTTATAGATCATAATCCTCAATATTGGGTATCTATGTTAGAAACTAGCTGTGTTGTTACCACAGCACAGCGAAAACCAGTTACCAAGAAAATTGAATAAAAATAGGAATTCTTCTGTGTCAAGATTAGTTCCAGGGTACCCCTCGGTAGAAACTGCACTATCTGATCAAAAGTGTCTGGAGGAAAGGCAGCCCATTCTTTCTCAAGAGATGAAGCCAAAGAAGATAGGGATGTTAAGACACTGGGGTTTGGCGTAAAGTCAATGGTCTAACAAAGCCAAACTTGTTCCATTGGGTCAGGTTGGGAATCCTAACATGCCAGTCCATTTCAAGGATTCTGTTGTCCACAAACCATTGCCTCACAAATGCTGCTAAATGACAGGGTGCATTGTTATGCTGATACAAATGATCATTTTCTCCAAACCGTTCCTCTACTGTATGTGGTACACAATGCTGTAAAATGTGTTTATATTCTTCACATTTAGTGTTTCCATAAGTACAATAAGAGGACCACACTCTAACCGTGAGAAACATCCCCATACCGTAACACCACTGTCTCTGTACTTCCTTGCTGGCAGGTAATGTTCTCCATGCATTTATCAAACCAAAACAAATCCAAGAGGTTGCCACATCACTATAAAACAGTCATTTCCAGCCAGTCATCTTCTGTCCAGCTGCTTCACTCTTTACACCATGTCAAGCATTGCTTAGCATTAACTACAGAAATGTGTGACTTACGAGGAGCTGCTTGACCACTGTACTTCATTCATTTTAACTCTGTATGACAATCACACTAGCTGTACTGTTGGTAGCTCTTTGGAACTCATGACAGATTCCTTTTCCTGATTTCACATGACTGTTTTACAGTCACTCTCCACAATGCTAAATGGCCCCTGCCCATCAGTACATAGGTCTGTCTAGTCTTGGTTTAGCCGTGGTTGTTCCTTCACATTTCCACTTCAGAGTCACATCTCCAACAATCACTTTTGGCAGTTTTACAAAGGCTGAAATGTCCCTGATTGCTTTGTTACTCACGTGACATCCAATGGCTAGTCCATGCTTGAAATCAGTGAGCTCTCCCTACCATCCCAATCTTCCATTTCTGCCTTTCTACTAACAACAGATTAGTTGCCGCACTCCCTTCATACTGACAGGTCTGGCTCTCATAACATCTAGTAGTCAATTCTGCATCACATTGAGTGTTCATATTTTTTTTAATCTTGTAGTCTATGTTTCTGATCCTTACAATTGCATAAATGACATATGGTACTGGTATCCATACAATTGCCAAGCATGACAAATTCTTGCTTCGAGTATATCAATTTTTTTGACAATACATATGACCTGTTCATCTCACTACCACTGTATTAATTTTTCTGTGTTATACTCTAAGCAGTAATTTCAAGTGCTATTTGTGATTCTAGGGACATTTGGGAATTCAACAAGTTCCAGCTACTCATTTTGTCTAGTCAACTAAGAAACATATGCAGGTAACTGTACCATTTGTCCCATGTTTTATTGGTCAGAGGCCTCATATTTCCCTTTCAATTTAATGCATTACATTTCATTCACACATAAGTAGCAAGTTATTCATTCATTCATACATTCATTTGTACATGAAGTTCCATAAATTGTATCATGCAGGACAACAACCAGCAGTGAAAACAGGACAAGTTAACTTTTAAAAGCCACATGCAGACACTGTAGGCAATCTTCTTTGGAGTACAGTTAATTATGGTTAATGCTAAACTTCTTTTTCTGGCAGTCATATGACTTACTTCTACACTACTTTATAAATGTGCAGGTAATTTAGGAAGAAAGTTGCTTCTTTAAACACACGAGTGCTCATCTTCTTCTACTATTCAGCTACTGTTTGTATCTAATATTCCACAATTTCGGAGACCAATATGGCTGTCTACATTTGGAAAAGTTAAAATTCTTTCATGTAGACTGGAAGTTACATCTAAAGCTTCTGATAAATTATGGAAAGAATGGCTAGTAATGTACTCATTTACTTTGTTTTCCAAAACTGGATATTTCCTAATTTCTGTCTGGTCTCTACTAATGACTTTGGCATCCATACTGATTCCTAGACAGGGACTGATTAGTGAATCAATCAACATCACCATCATCATCTCCCTTTCAAGTACTTTGTTATTGCCTATTCTGAACTAACAAACAAAATCAATCTCATCTTTTCCAAGGTCTTCCATTATCTCTTTTCCCATTCAGCTTGTGGTTCATTATCTTCCAAGGAATTCTGTGATATGGTATTCTCATGAGGTGTTGTGTCCAGTTTTCATGACATGTTTGATTTTTTACACTCCTACTTAAAATACTTAATTATGTTCTAATAGCTTCATTTCTAATCATGTCTCTTCTTGTGCAGCCCATGCTCCCCCTTGGAAACCTCTTCTGTACTGTGTGTGTGTGTGTGTGTGTGTGTGTGTGTGTGTGTGTGTGTGTGTGTGTGTGTGTGCATGCAGAGAGAGCTTGGAAACTTACATCAGAGCCCAAATAAAAGATTTAGGAGTCTTGTTCTAAAACTGAATGTTTTAAGCATTTTTGAGATGACTGTATATTTTCCTTGGAATGCCTTTATTTTTATTTTATTACTATAAGCCTTAAATTTTTAGTTTGTGAATTTGTAGTTTGGATGGTATACTGATCTTTGAAGGTCATCTTCATTCTTTGGAACAATAACGATATCATCTGCAAATAGAAGCACATCCAGGTATTCCACATTTGCTATCTTAATTCCTTTGTTTACTTTTCCTTTCTATTTAGAAAGAATGAAGTCAATGTAAATATTAAAAATCATAATTCATCGCCCACACTTCATCTTACACATTCATTCTCAGTAGCTTTTGAGCACTAGCACTTTTTCTGGCAATAATACACACACTCACACACATAACCACACAGACACTATGTCTTTATGGTTGTGTTTGTACTATTGCTAGAAAAAGAGCTACATCTTGAGAACTAATGTGAATGCTGCTTCTTGCTATGTGTTTCCACACTCCATGCATTGATTAGCCATAGCTGAGCAGTTGTCTTCCCTTTATTTTACGTATGGCTCCATCCAGGAATTTCCACTATTGTTATACATTTGTTAATTGATTCATACCTGTGCTTAATAGGGAATCTACAATAAGACATAATATTGCATTGGCTATCATTGGTCACATGGTAAAAAGCCTTCTCAAGGTGAGTAAATGTCATAATTAAGATTATCACGTGAACTTTTTTCAAAGTTTATATATAGTATAACCACATAACCTGGTTTCACAATGAGATATAACAAAAATATTAGAGAAATCCTCAGCTTGCCAGTATGTATGTTCCCCTATTATACTATCATTAATGGAGGAAATTTCAATCATCTAACAATTAGTTGGGATAATTAGAGTATTGCATGTAGTGGGCATGACAGGACATCCAAGACTTCTTAGAACAGACAGTTCAGAAACCCAATCATGGCAATAAATTGACCTGACCCTCTGAAGATTTCCATACACTTATATCATTTTGCACCAATGATTACCAAACAATGAGTAAAAAGGGAAACTTATATGCATAGAAGATTCACATGTCCAGTGAAATGCAATAATGTATGCACCTCAAGGAGGAACTCAGGACATTTGTCTTTGAGCAGAAGCATTTAGGGGAAATATGATTCAAGTTTAGAAAAATAATCAACAAAGTAGTGGACTGATATGTACCTGGCAAAACAGCTCAACATGGTAGGGACATCCATGGTATACAAACTCTGCAAAGAAACTTTTAAAGAAACAGTTAATGCCACAGAATAGTTGTCAAATGAAGCATAGTTTCATAGAAAAGAAATGCTGAAAGAAACATGTCTGGCTGTCAAAAGGACAATATATGTGAAATCGTCAGTGAGTATTGTAGTGGAAACTTAGTGAAAGACCTCTTACAAGGCCCCAAGAAATTCTCATCATATGTTGAGACTCTCAATGATACAGGAATGATATTTGAAGGTAGAAAAACAAATGCAAATCGTGATACAGGAATGTTTCCCCAGTTTAATTCTCATAGCTCTGCAAAGATGGTGACACTGAGAAACAGCTGAAAGTGCTGAAATCAGACAATTACCCAGCGTTGGATGGAATTCCAGTAAGTTTCTCTACAAAATTTGCTCCTGAGTTAGCACTTCTTTTAACATAATATACTTTACCTCCATCACACAAAAATCTGTGGGTAGTGGTTGGAAGGAAGTACAGATCACACCCATCTAAATGAAAGATAGGACTGGACCACAAAACTATCAACCAATATCACTAACAAACATCAGCTGTGGAGCCTTAGAACATAATCTGAGCTCAAATTTAATGAGGTGTTTTGAATAGAATGAGCTCCTCCACACAAACTACCAAAGTTTCCAAGAATGTTGATGATGATGAAAATGAAGATTAGTGTTTTAGAGCACAAAATGGTGAGGTCAACTGTCCTCTTGTATGAAATAAATAGTTGTAAGTGGCAAATATCTATTAAAAAACAATAAATGTTAAATCCAAGTTGTATTAGCAAACAAAAATCTTCAATACGACACATATTTTGGGATTTATAAAAGACCAACCATAAAATGTAGACAAAATGCAACAGAATAACTAGCTAAAATCAAGGATAAAATACTAATAAAGGTACAGTGAAAAGGGCCCATATTATTGTGTCTGGATGACTATGTACAAATAATGGGTGACCAAGCCACTCTGCAACACATTAAAATCTCACACCCAATGTTTTGGAAAGGAGTCCTCATGTCATATAAAATCTTAAACCATGATCCACACCTGTCTCTTTATCAGTTAAAATGGAACGAAGTCATGTGGGAGACATAGGTCTGCCCTCAGGTCTTCATATAAAACATATTCATTTTCCATGTCTTTCTGTGAGAAAAAAAAAGTATCCTAGGGGACTGTTTCCACATATTTAAGATGTTTGCGTAACTGTTAAGTGAAGAATTTAGATTGCTTTCATTACACATATATTTAGTAGTGCCGTAGCTACTTGGGGAATTATAGGTTTTAAATTCTATCTTTTATTTCTTTGCAAAACATGTAAATTCCATATCAAGCATATGTAAATTTTGGCCTAATTGTGTGGGCATAAAAGTATCGAGTTTTATCAATATTTTAAGTGCATTACATTACTATACTAATAGTATACACATGTATTAGTGTTCCACAAAACTTTAGTGACTGTTGTTAACAGTTAATAGAGTATTACTATTATTGTCTACACAAATTTTGTAAAATTCTTGTAAACAGTCATGGATGAGAAGTGTTTGAGCTGCTGTAGGAAAGTTAGGTCTGGTGTTCTATGCAGCTGTTGTGACAGATGCTCACATTGGGGGGAATGTACAGGAATGTGAACTGGGGAACTAAATTGGTCTTCTCCATGATACTGGAAAGTATGTTCAAGGGATAGGTGAATGTGATTAAAGTTTGTATGCAACAGACTTACACCAGAAAAACAACTGTTGCATAAAAAGTAGAAAGTAGGAGGAAAATTTTGTTGTTAGGTAGTAGCCATGGAACATGTGTAGACTAGATCTTGCAGGAAAACTTAGATGACAGGTACCAGGGTACAAGATTTTTTCAAGCCAAGTGCATGTCCTAGCCAAGTGACAGAGGATGTAGCATCATTGTGCAAGGGTCTTATGGCACAGAATCATGTTGTGATAGTGATTGGAGCTTGAAATGGTATTGATAGGGACCATGGCTACAATAATGAGTGCAACCTGGTACAAATAGCATGTGCAATGAACCCTACAAACGTTGGCTTGGTTCCAGCTTTCATGCAGTATGACTGGTCACATTTGAACAGCACTGTCAGAAATGTCTATATGGAGTTAGGTTAGCTGCTTCAGGTGGCTACTATGTTGGGCATAGGTTTGGTTCCTGTTGATGCTATTGGTAGGTGGGACTTTATTTATTTGTGTCAGAAGCATTTACAATGTATAAAATAATGTAAAATATTTACATGCCATGTGTATGTATACAGGGTGTTTATAAATGAACATTGGGGTTTTAATGCTATATAATATTTATTACATTAAACTTACAGTTATAAATTATATGTCAAATAAAAGAGCAACTCAAACAGTTTTACCAGAACCTTATAAATGTTCAATATGAGCGCCATTTGTCACACAGCACACATCAAGTCTATAGCAGAGTTCTTCCCAAACATTGAGAATTGAGTCTTCAGTGATTGTAGCAACAGTTTCTTCAATCTGATTTCTTAATTCAGGGAGGACTGCTGGTAGTGGAGGCATGTACACATGAGCCTTGATGAAGCACCAAAGTAAAAAATTGCATGGCATTAGGTCGGGTGAACATGGAGGCCATGCAAAGCAAGCCAATGACAGGGCATGCTTTGCATGGCCTCCACCTGCACCCAACCTAACACCATATGATTTTTTACTTTGGGGCTTCATCAAGGATCATGTGTACATGCCTCTGCTACCAGCAGACCTCCCTGAATTAAGAAACTGGATTGAAGAAGCTGTTGCTAAAATCACTGAAGACACACTTATCAACATTTGGGAAGAACTCGGCTATAGACTTGATGTGTGCTGTGTGACAAATAGTGCTCACATTGAACATTTATAAGGTTCTTGGTAGAACTGTTTGAGTTGCTCTTTCATTTGACATATCATTTATAACTGTAAGTTTAATATAATAAATATTATAAAGCATTAAAACCCCAGCACTCATTTATAAACACCCTGTATTTCCTAGACAATTATTTACACTTTTGCCAGCCAGAAGTTAGCAAACTCTATTGCACTTGGCATTACATGTAGCAGGTCTTCTGTTGTGCATCTGCATGTGAAGCTGATTCCTGCACATGGTGCCCATGCATAGGTATCTGAAACAGGTACTAAACTAAACATCAGCATTCCACAAGCACTTATGAGGTGGGACTTAACAAGGCATGTCCTGCATCTCAATAGGAAAGGGAAGAGTGAACTGGCCAGGGTGATAGCAAAATCTTTAAGGGGGGAGGGGGGTGGGACACTGAAACTCATGGTGATACCTCTTTTTTAGACTAAGATCATTGTCCAATGATTCACCATTGAATGAAATTAAGCTTAATGAGAAGCTCAGACAGGGAGGTACTAGAAATGTTAAAATACCACAAGGTTCTCATGAAAGTACAGTGAAAAGTGATGTTAGTATATCACATGAATCTCATAAAAGTACAGGAAAAATAATGTTAGTATATTGCATCAGAATATAAGGTGACTAAAAAACAAAGTAGGTGAGCTTCTAGTTTGTTTAGAAGTTTTAGAAACTTTTAGTGGAATAAGTGTACTATGCCTGTCTGAACATCATATTGTAACAAAAATGGAAAAGGTAAATGTAGGTGGGTATAAGTTTTCAGCACATGTAGATAGGGGCACTATGGAGAGAGAAGGAATTGCCATACATGTTAAAATTTAACATAGTGTGAAAAATTTAGAAACAAAAAAAATTGTGATGAGCAACATATAGAAGCATGTGCCTGTGAGCTTAAACTAAATAATAGTACTTTTAGAATTGTAGCTGTGAACAGGTCCCTATTGGGAAATTTTTTGATATTTGTGAAAAACTTGGATTCTTTGCTGTGATATCTGTTACAAAGAGAGACACAAATTATTGTTTGTGGGGATTTCTATATAGATTTTCTGAAAGAGTCAGATAGAAAGCATGACCTTGAAGTGTTACTTGGTTCTTTAATTTTGACATCAGTTACTGATTTTCCTACTTTGGTAGTACAGGAAGGCAGCACATTGATAGGTAATGTTTTTATATAGACCAAGATAAGTTTAATCAAATAAAAATATTTCCTGGTAAGAATGGTCTTTCTGATCATGATGCACAGCTAGTTACATACAGTATATGACATAGCTCCATACAGTAATGCAAATCAGTCATCCAAAATAGTGCATATAATTAAAGTTTAAGCAATTACAAATCTTAAAGAGAAAGCTTTCGACAGTTAGTATGGGATGAGGTGTACAGGGAACCCAATACTAATTTAAAATTTAACCTATTTCATGATAAGCTTGCAAGTATATTAAAAAATGAGTTTCCTAAGGAAATAGTGAAACATAATTGTGAGAAACCATATAAAAAGCCATGGCTTACTAAAGGGATAAAAATATCTTGAAAACAGAAAATGGAAATGTATCCTGTAGCTAGAAGGAGAAGTATTCATTGCACAAAAGCATGTAATACACACACAACACAACACAACACAACACACACACACACACACACACACACACACACACACACACACACACAGAAGAACCAATGAAACTGGTATAGGCATGCGTATTCAAATACAGAGATATGTAAACAGTCAGAATACAGCACTGTGCTCGGCAATGCCTATATAAGACAACAAGTGCCTTGTGCAGTTGTTAGATAGGTTACTACTGCTACAATGCCAGGTTATCAAGATTTAAGTCAGTTTGAATGTCGTGTTATAGTTGGCGCACAAGTGATGGGACACAGCATCTTCATGGTAGTAGTGAAGTGGGGATTTTCCCTTACGGCCATTTCATGAGTGGACGATGGATATCAGGAACCCAGTAAAACATCAAATCTCTGACATACCTGCAGCCAGGAAAAGATCCTATAAGAATGGGACCAAAGAACAACCAAAGAGAATTGTTCAATGGGACAGAAGTGCAACCCTTCCGCACATTGCTGCAGATTTCAATGCTGGGCCATCAACAAGTGTCAGTGTGCAAACCATTCACTGAAACATCATTCATATGGGCTTTCAAAGCCAAAGGTCCACTTGTATACCCTTGATGACTGCATGAAACAAAGCTTTACACCTTGCCTGGGCCTGTAGGCGCCGATTTTGGACTGTTGATGGCTGGAAACATATTACCTGGCTGAACGAGTCTTGTTTCAAATTGTATCAAGCAGATGGACGTGTACAGGTATGGAAACAACTTCACGAATCCATGGACCCTGTATGTCATAAGGGGCTGTTAAAGCTGGTGGAGGCTCAATAGTGATTTGGGGCATGTGCAGTTGGAGTGATATGGGACCCCTGATACAACTAGATACGACTCTGACAGGTGACAAGTATGTAAGCATCATGAGCGCCTGCATTCATTCATGTCCATTGTGCATTCCGATGCACTTGGGCAGTTCCAGCAGGACACAGGACAATGAAACACCCCTTGCATCCAGAATTGCTATATACTGGCTCCAGGAACACTCTGCTGTGTTTAACCACTGCCACTGGGCACCAAGTTCCCCAGACATGAACATAATTGAGCATATCTGGGGTGCCTTGCAACATGCTGTTCAAAAGTGATCTCCACCACCTTGTCATCTTACAGATTTATTGCAGCCCTACTAGATTCATGGTGTCAGATCTCTCCAGCACTACTTCAGACATTAGTCAAGTCCTTGCCGTATTGTGATGTTGCAGCACTTCTTCGTGTTCATGGGGGCGCTACACAATATTAGGCAGGTGTACCAGTTTCTTTGGCTCTTCAGTGTGTTTGTGTGTGTGTGTGTGTGTGTGTGTGTGTGTGTGTGTGTGTGTGTGTGTGTATGCGCGTGTGTGTGCGTGTGTGTGTGTGTCTGTTCCACATCATTTCGAAATGTTGTAGTCATGATTTATGGCACAAGTATTAATGTAATATAATGTTGAAGTATACTGTACTGACACCAATGTTCCACATCTTTGACACACTGCCGGCGGAAGTGGCCGTGCGGTTAAAGGCGCTGCAGTCTGGAACCACAAGACCGCTACGGTCGCAGGTTCGAATCCTGCCTCGGGCATGGCTGTTTGTGATGTCCTTAGGTTAGTTAGGTGTAACTAGTTCTAAGTTCTAGGGGACTAATGACCTCAGCAGTTGAATCCCATAGTGCTCAGAGCCATTTGAACAATTTTTTTTTTACACACTGGTGGTTCCTTGCAATGTAAGAGATGCTCATGTGTCAATGGGGGGATGTCTCCCTGTGAGGCTTGTAATAGCTACTTTGCTCATCACTGTGAGAAAGAAGTAACCATGGTCAAACTGAAAGTTTCACTGACAACAGATTATTACTCCTCATTTCCAGCCACTGAGCCTTTCACCAACACATGGTATTCTGGGTCAAGAATGTGATTACAGACTGCAAGTGGACTGAACACTGAGCAGGAGGTAGAAGGGAACAAGGCTCCACAGCAGCCACATTAGTGAGTTCATATCCCCAGAGCCTTACAAACCCTTGAACAAACTACTACTTTTTCCTTTCTTATCAACAAAAGGAGAGTGCCCTGGTCTTCTTGCACCATCATATCCATTGAGTACATCTGACCAACTGACCAATAAGAAGAAGAGCAATTTGGGGATGACAGCAGATGAGGAATTTCTTGTCATGATGCTGTCTCAGCTACTGCAGAGCCCTCGGGATAGTAAACAATTCTGTATAATAAACTGGAAAATGCTTCAGGAGCCCTATCCTAAGAATAACTTGCAGAACGTGACCAAGCAGCTGATAAACCATAGTACTTAGACTCATTCAAGTAGACACTAACAATATCCAGGTGTCAATTTAAAACTCCCTAACATCTATTATTATAAATATAATCTGGGGTACAATGTCTCCTGTACCCATTCACTTCTAAAAGTAACATGGACCACTCAGTAGCTAGGAGGATCTACTACTCCCCCCCCCCCCCCCCCTAGCTTTGGACCTTAATGCCCTCCAGCTGCAGTGCCCAAAGGCTCTCCCTCACATGGATTTCAAATTGCCTCATTACTCATAGGTGATCATGGAACAGACATCCAGTAATGGCTGGGTAATGGAGGCAAATGCTGAAAGTTTTGGAGCACAAGAAGATGTGGATGCTTGGCACAACACAGGAGAAGACATTAAACAGAGAGTGGAGGTTAGCAGCCTCTCCACACAAGCTAAAAACTGGGTCTGTTTGATAAGCCATTGTTGAAAGCCTTACACCATGATGGTGAAACACACCCAGTACTTTGAGGTATGAAGACCTCGCTAATCCACAAATCTGACATCCATATTCTAGCCAGGATCACACAAAGGCTTTATAAAATTGGATCAGACATGCCCTGTCTGCTCCATAAGACCTATGAGTGATGCATTTGAGAAACATTAAAGCCTTGAGGCACCACAATTTAAGTTTCTTAACATGTGGAAATCACATTAGGCTCTCATGAAACATGAGGCCCAGATACTTCACCTTTTTCTTAAAAGTGAGAATTGAACCCCCAGTTTTAAAGCAGGTATATTAAAAAGAGTGGAAGCAATTAAAATTGACACACACAGATTTCTCCAAAGAGAATTTGAAACATCTGGTGTTTGCCCATTCCTCCAACTGCCTGACTGGAAAATCCAACTGTTGAGTAATTGTTGCAAGGTTGAAGGATGCTCAGAAGATGGAGAAGCCCACCCTGAAGAAAGAAAACTGTATGGGACTTCTTACAATGGACATGATACTGTTTATCATGAAGGTGAACACTGGAACACTCTTACATTTAAAACACTCCCCTGAGGAATGCCATTCTCCTGCTTAAAAATGTCTAACAGGACAGTGCCAACCCTATATCGAAAAAATCTTTCTTAGAGGAAGAATGGCATCATAATATTAAGGAGACATCTGTGGAAACCCCAGACGTATAGCTCCAACACAATATTTAGCCTTCAGGAAGTTGCATAGGCCTTTTCCAAATTGAAGAATACACCATCAAGGTATTGCTTACGTAGGAAAGCTTGCAAAACTGCTGCTTCCAGCAATACCTCCTAAACCCACACTAGGAGCGACTTATTAGTGACTTGGTTTTGAGAATCCACACAAGGCACTGGCTGACCATTTGCTCCACTGTCTTTCCTAACCATTTGGGAGACTGATACTATGAAATGAAATGAGCATTTGGTGTCATTGTCCGGGAGGCCTCTTTCGGGGCAGGTCCAGCTAACTTGGTGCAGGTCTTATTATTACATTTCATGATACACTGGGTGACCTGTGTGCTGGTTGTGGATGAAATGATGATGAAGACAACACAACACGCAGTCCATGAGTGGAGAAAATCTCTGACCCAGCCGGGAGTCGAACCCAGGCCCAACGAATGGCAATCCGTCACACTTACTCAGCTATCGGGGCAGACACTGATACTACGAGTATGATAATGACTGGAGTGAGTATGATCCTTCCCTGATTTTAAAATGGGGATTACAATAGATTCTTTCCACGAGTTTGAAAATACTCTTGCAATTAATTTTCATTAAAGAGGTGAAGGAGGATCTCCTTATACAGGACATTCAACTGTTTCAACCTGCTGTATGTTTCACACGGTGACTGGGGTCAGTATCACGAGCTACTGACAATGCAGAATCCAGCTCCCACAATGAGAAAGGCCAGTCATATTCCTCCATGTTTGTGGAATGGAAATCCCAGGCAACCCTCTCCTGTGTCACCCAGTAACAATGGAACACTAGAATTAGCCATAATGTTCTTATATATTTCACCCATTGTCCAAGCGATGTCTCCTGGCAATGTTCAGAGGCATCCCTGCTCTCGTACAGTTCTGTAGGGCACTGACTGAAACACTGCAGAACCACCCTTCTGTCTGAGATTGCATGATGGCAGAATGACATCATTCCATGAAAGGACATGATGCCTCTTAAGTGCTGCATCAGAATATTGGTGAATTACAGCTGTAATGTAATACTCTCAGTCCTGGGCACATTCACAGTGCTTGAAAACAGCTAGGTGGCTGTAAAGCATTGAGTCAGCCATTCTGAACAGCCATCTCATCAGCTTCCTTTCAGAATCTGCTTCAGATGAGATAGTGGTCATTTCCATGACAGTCATCATCCACCTCTGGCTGAGGAGCACCTGCGAGGACAGATGAGCAGGAAGAAATCAATCTGTAGCAGTTTGGAATAAGTAAAATGCTTTATATTTGCATGACATCCTTAAGCAGTTACCAATGGGGTAAGTGGTATATGCATTAAAGTCTCCTAAGAGAATAAAGGAATGGGACAGTTCAGCAATGAGCTTGTTTGAACAGCTCACTGTTAATGGGCTCATGGAGTGGCAGGTAAGCCTAAATGCCATGAATTAAGAAAATCAAGATGCTGTTTGAAGATCTCACTGTTAATGGGCTCTTGGAGTGACAGGTAAGCCTAAAGGCCATGAATGAAGAAAATCAAGGGATGCACTATTTCTTGGTTACCAAACAGCAGTTGACTCAGTACCATACCAACAGCCACTGGTTGTAGCATTGCGGTTAAGATCACAGATGAGGAGTGGAATGTGTCCCTGATGAACACCGCTAAACTTCATTTTGTCCTGTCACCAGTAAGCTTGCCTTTTGTGTAGAAACAATAGTCCCTAAGTACAGGTGCCTCAGTATGTTAAAAATGAGTCTCTTGGAGACGGGCACAAAGATCTGTTCTGTATGAGGAGTCTCAGTTCCTCCAAATGGATGCTGTGGCCATACATATTCCACTGAAGTATAGAAGCCATTCTAGCATAATGGTTTTAATTTATCCATATCTTTGTGTTGGCAAGGTGAGAAACTGGTAGAGTGAGGGAGAGTGGAGCAGCTGTCTGGGTCTACATGACATTCACCTCATCACTCACATATGCCAGTGTGTCACCTGATGGCACCTGGAGCAGATTTTGACCCAGCTGTCATGCTCCTTTCACAGCCCCTTTTCCTTCCAAGTTTGGTGTGGAAAGGGGGGGATGAGGGGCACTCTGTTTTTAGGGTGCCCTCCCTGTACTGAGTGTTAGAGATTTGCTCTTCTCTTGTGTTACAGCTGTCCGTGTTGCTGTATTTTCATTCTGTTTGCTTTTTCAGATACAAGTGCTGGTACAGATGTTAGTGGTGGCTTCTGTTTCACTGGATGTTGTTTGCATTGAAATATTTAACTTCACTGATGTAACATAGAAGGTTGCAAAGATTTTTGTAGCCTTATATTCTTCCTTGGCTTCAGCATAAGGGATCTGTTTTGTAACTTTTATTTCTTGAATCTGAGGAATAATTGTGACTGTGTTGTTACAAGCTGCCACTGATTTCAGTTGACTTCACATTCAGCTGTCATCACATTTCACCAATGAAATACAATGCTTAAGAGCATCAAATGTTACAGTTTACTATACACATGTACTTTTAAAGTGTCATCCTCATATTTGAATGCAGTACTGCATTCATATCTGTGGTGACTTACAAATTCTTCTAAACACATCCAGGTCATCTTGTAAAGCTATACAACTCACTGCTCCTATTCTTCCACTGAATCAATAGAGGTGTTTATTTCACTTTCAAGATAAGTCCATTCAGAAAACTTCACAGGGTGAGGTAAGGTGATCTTGGAAGCCCATGTACAGGCATTGCTTGATCTCTGCATCTCGAACCATACGGGTGCACTAGATGTAGCTGTACAACAGCAGCAACATGTGCCAATGTCACATCATGCATGTTATGTATTTTCCAATGTTGCATAAGAGGTATGAGTGACATTTGAGCCTGCTTCCATGGGGACTTAATGGAAAAGTTTACATTTCATATAAATTTGTACTAACATGTACAATATTTCATACAGGAGTCAGTAGCAGCTGGTAACCACACATTTTCAGTTGTCTTGCAAGAAACTCATTTACAGATCAATGTTTACTGCACCTTTTTAGCTTTCATTATCATGTAATTTCACCACTATCAGTTTTTGCCATTCATTATAATACATCCTATATACTAACAACACGCTGCAACCATGTGACTTCCACATAATAACACATGCAGGTATCATCTCAATCGTTATTTGGGACAGACAGTATAAGGAGCTGGAATATTTTGTGACTAATGGTGCACCATAGCAGAAATAGCTAAACATTTCAATAACAGGGGGCTGCAAGTGAGCATCGACTAATGTTTAAAGCTATTTTTTTTTGTCCATAAATCATATTTCACAATGATATTAGACATGTCTTGCTGCTAGTTTTATATAGAATAAACAAATTTCTAAGAAATTCATCATTTACACAAAATAATTTCCTTGTATAATAATATAACTGGTAATCAATAGTAATACACAGTGATGATATATGCTAATAGCCTGCAATAATTTACACAACAGTCTTTCATACATAAGGAAAGCCTACAAAGTTATATGTTTTTGCCACATAGCTGAAAATACTAAAAATACATTTATACAAACTGAAAATTGGTGATGTAGATCATATATGTGTAGCCATAATGTAGAAAGTATTTAGACATTTATACATAGTATTTTCAGCACTACACTGTGGTTTTAATTTTTCTTCTTGCAGTACATTTCGTTTCCTCCTATAAATGAAGTGTTTTACTCCATTTCCCACTTTATATTTGTTGTATGAATTTACCTACTGCTTGAACTTATATCAAGCCCAGGGGTGAGAAATTCTGCCACTTTTTATTTCAAGGCACTAAGTCTCTTTTTTTCACTGGGATGTGCTAATATAGCCATGACAAGAGTGGAATGTCAATTAGTATGAACTGAGCATAAGGACAACACAACATCCAGTCCCCAAGTGGAGAAAACCACCAACCCAGCCAGGAATCGAACCCAAGCCCTTTCCATCAGTCATCAATTCATCACGCTAACAACTCAGCAACAAAGGTGGACACTCATTTCCTTCATGAACTTTATGATAAGTGACACCCTGTTATAAGGTAAGCTTCCTGCATCTGTCGGGTCCCTGTCTGCCATTTTCAATCTGTTGCTGCAGAAATGGTAAGTTTCTCTAGTTCTAGTGTTGTGGTCATGAAAATTTCTGCTTGGGGATACTTTACAATTTACCATTAAAAGAAGTATTATCTCATATATGTTCAAACTTGGTGCAGATAGAATTTTAAATTCTTTGAATTTGTTTTTGCAGCAATAGCAGGAGCAGCAGCAGACATGGAAACAACCATCCATGGGGCAGCAAGTAGATGGAAAAGGACGCCTCCTTCCCATCTGAAGGATTTTTTAATTGCAGATATGACGAAAAAGAATCCACCAAGGTAAGTAACATTAAATGTCTTACAGTACTCCACCAAAATATTCAGTGTGTAAAAAACAGAGTGCAACAGCTGGAAGTCGAGTTACAAATCTCAGACAGCACTGTTATCTGTATTACAGAGCACTGGTGTAAAGAAAGTGGAATCTTATATATTAATTTACCCTCATATGTCCAAGCATGTTCTTATTGCAGAAACACAATGAGAGGTGGAGGATCATGTATTTATGTTAAGAACGGCATTAAATTTAAAGTCAGAAATGATATTATCATGCTAAGTGTAGACAAAGATTTTGAAGTGTCAGCAATGCAGATAGTTGCTATAAATATGCCCAAGAAAGTAACTATATTATGTGTATATCATTCTCCCAGTGGTGATTTGGAGATATTCTTCTCAAAACTTATACAAAGCCTAGAACTAGCATTGACTCTGAAACATAATATCCTTTTGTGTGGGGACTTTAACATAAATACAAATAAAACAGATGACACCAGTAACACATTTATGAATATCCTACATAGTTTTGGTCTATCATCACTAGTCAACTGTGCAACAAGAATAACCACACGTTCATCATCTACCATTGACCATGTAGCTACAGATGTAGGCAGAGAAAACTATGATGTACTTGTCAAAAATCTGAGACTGTCTGACCATCTATGTCAGATTATAAAAGTAAAAGCTTGTGTAAAAAAATAATCAAAACTGCATGTATATAAAAGAGTTTACTCTCCATCAGCTTTGCAAGAGTTTTCCTTTAAGTTAGCACATGAAAGTTGGGAAGGAATATACATAGAAACTAAAGTGAATAGCAAGTTCTCCAATTTTATGTCTGAGTTTAAATTAAAATTTGAAGAAACATTCCCCAAAGCATTAATTCCCATTGGAACAACAACCGACAATAAATGGATTACTAGAGCAATTAGAAAAAGTGCTCAAACTTATAAATACCTAAACTCCATCAAAAAGGACAATAGTGATTCAGTTTTTTTTTTTTTTTTTTTTTGCACTACAAAAGCATCTACAGGAAGGTACTCAACACTGAAAAAAATCAGCCAATGATAGGTTCATAAATTTAGCCAATAATAAAAGTAAAGCTACATGGGCTGTAGTGAAACAAGAAACAGGAACTGTGAAGCAGAGAGGTATAAACAAACAACTCAGGAACAAGGAAAACTTAGAAAGTACCTGAAAGAATTAGCAAATTTTGTGAATACCTACTTTAGCAGCATTGCAATGAACTTACAGAAAATTTTTTCGAAAGGTGCTAATCAACCAATACAGAAGCATATAGCAAACTCAATGGTATTGCTTCCAACTACTGAAGAGGAGGTATGCGATGTTGTAAGGCAATTAAAGAACAAAAACTCGGCAGGTTTAGATGAAATCCCAATGTGTGTGCTGAAAAAATGCATGAACAGTATCAAAGCTCTACTAACAGAAATCATAAATTAATCCTTCAAAACTGGTTGCTTCCCTGGCTATCTGAAGCATGCCAAAATTTTACCAGCTCACAAGAAAGGTGATGTAGAAAACATTGAGAACTACAGACCAATAGCCCTATTGTCATGCTTTTCCAAAGTGATAGAAACAATAATGAAAAACAGGCTTTTGAGCTACCTAAGTAAATTCAACCTCCACTGCAACGACCAGCATGGTTTCAGGCCTGGTAGTGGTACAAAAAAATGGTTCAAATGGCTCTGAGCACTATGGGACTTAACATCTTAGGTCATCAGTCCCCTAGAACTTAGAACTACTTAAACCTAACTAACCTAAGGACATCACACACATCCATGCCCGAGGCAGGATTCGAACCTGCGACCGTAGCAGTCCCGCGGTTCCGGACTGCAGCGCCTAGAACCACACGGCCACCGCGGCCGGCTAGGGGTACAGAATCTGCAATAGCACAATTTACAAAAACAGTTTTAGAAGCACTAGATGAGAACAGTTATGTAACTGGCCTTTTCCTAGACCTGCCTAAGGCATTTTATACAGATAAATTAGAGGCACTAAGAGTAAGGGGATTGGTTCTCAAATGGTCTTGTTCATATCTAGAAAACAGAGTAAAGTCTGTAGAGATCACACATGTCTCCAGTGGATCAAAGTACATTGAGAAACATATATCTGATCCACAATATATCAATACTGGGGTCCCTCAAGGAAGTGTACTAGGCCCTTTATTATTTCAGGTGTATATAAATGATTTTCTGCAACATATCAGCCATGGAGAGAAGATATTGTTTGCGGATGACAGCAACATAGTAATCACCAGTAGGATACCAGCACAAATTCTACTGAAGTGTTGAGGGATGTTCACAAATGGTCTCATGAAAACAAAGTAACTCTCAATGTAAAGAAAATAAATACAATATGCTTTAGAATGAACAGAAAACAGAGTCCCTTAAATTTAAGACTAGATAACATCTTCATAGATGATGTACCTACAACAAAATTCTTAGGGTTGCACATTGGCAGCCAAATGAAGTGGAATGAACATGCTATGAAACTTTAAAAAAAGATATCCACAACATGTTATGCACTTAAGAGTCCTTGTATATGCATGCAGTAGTGAATGTTTGAGAACTGTATACTTTAGTTACGTTCATTCAGTAATCAGTTATGGTATATTTTCTTGGGAAATAGTGCTCAGAATTTACAAACAGTATTGAAAATGCAAAAGAGAGCAGTAAGAATTATAACAAAAAGCAGTAAGTGGGCCCACTGCAGAGAACTTTTCAAAATGTTAGAAATTCTAACTGTTCCTTGTGAATTTATATTCCAAACCATAGTGTACATCAAGAAAAATATAGAAAATTATAGCACAAATAGCAGTTTTCATAACTATAGTACAAGAACAAGTCACTGTCTTCACCTAGACAGGGGGAATATACATAGGACTCAAAGTGTAAAATTGTATAATAAACTGCAGCAGAAAATAAAAGAAGCAGATAACATGTACCACTTTAGAAAAAGTCTTAAATTGTTTTTGCAGGAACACTGCTTTTACACTATAAGTGAATTCCTTAGTACAAAATGATTGTAAATAGCTTTTGTTTCACAATATTTTGATAAGGAGCAAAAATGATTGTAAATAACTTATATATCACAATGTTTAACTACATATAACAACAAACTGTATAAATATATGAATGTACACAACTGACATCATCCATACATTTTAAAATGTCCATAGGTGGCTAAATAAATAAATAAATAAACATGATTCACATGGTGTTAGTTTTTCTGTGCATCTGATGGCTTTCTTTTGAATTTTTAAAATTCTCTGGATATATTTGTCCGCTGCTTCTCCCCATATTGGTATACAGTACAATACATGTGGGAAGATAAGTCTGTAGTACATTTTTAGCAAGGTTTCTGTGCCCACCATACAGCACATTTTTTCATCAAGAATTTATTTGTGATTATTTTTTGACAGATCTTATCAATGTTGTTCTTCAATTTTGGAAATTTGTCCACCTCTATTCCCAGAAACCTATTACAGCACACTTCTTTTAAGTCTGCATCCTCAATGCTCAGAATAAATTCCTCTGAGCTATTCGTTCAGTTAAAATCAGAATAGATAATTTTCTCTGTATTTCCAGCTTTATGTTTCATTTAAACACATTATTGTCTGTTTCCAACAAATGTTTTTTTATAATTTCCACAGCTTTTTCTCTGATGCCATAGCAGTCTGGTATTTATAGAAGAATTTTATGACAGACACAATCACAAGTTTATGAACACACTAGTTAGCTTCCTTTAATAATCCAGGGCCTCAGTTATGTGTGTTGTGAAATCTGCCACCAGTCTTAGTGAATCTCTCCTTTCTACTAAACTCATTTTGCATTTCATTTAAGATGCTTTGCTTTTCTATGAAATTTATCATACTGTCTTTAATCACTGCTTCTACTGCTTTAGACTGAACAGCTGTGGTTGTTATAGGTCTATAGTTGCCTGGATCCCGTTTATATCCTCCTTTTGATACTGACACCGCCTTCTTCTTTCTTTTAAAATTTTGGAAATACACCTTCCTTCACTACTAAATTTATCAGGAGAGTCAGAGGCTTGTATTTTTGTTTTTTTAGTACTCTAGTTTTTCCCAAAACTTCCATTTCACTGTAGGCCACCCATCTGGGGCTTTCCATTCTCATTGTTATTGTTATGTTATGTATGAGAAGTTTATTGATTGCAGCTATTTAGTGCTGTTTGAAAATGTTTTACACTTGTTGTTGATAAGTCACATCTTTCCCTTCCCTTGTCAATAATATATTTGTATCTTTTAAGGTTGGGACTCTTTTTTGTTCTTATTTATACAATTATAGACTATTTTGAGATGCTAGAAGATGTTTATGTTTCTAATTTTTTGTGCCTAGAATTTCTAATTTCCTTCTGTTATCATGCTTGTGTATGTTTTCTTCTGGCATCTGTACACCTCATGATGGTCCTGTCCACCTTTCTGGTAATTTTCATCTCTTCCTTTGTTAATTTATATGGTGTCCCAGTTTTCATTTGGTTTACCCCTAATAGTTCTGCATATTTTAGGACAAGGTATGCCTATGTGGTGTCATAATACATCACAGAAATATTCTCAGCTCTTTTCTACACTGGCCTCTATGTATACATTATCCCACTTTTCTGTTTTTAACAAAATTTGTAGCCTACTCAAATTTCCAAATTTAGTTTGTCTAAAACCAGCCACTATGTTGTCCTTATTTCTCTGTTAACTCACAGTTCAATTGTTTGTCCAAAATGGTCTGCAGTAACAGTATTCACAACGTAAACTTTTTGTCTGTCTGTAAGTATATTTGACAGAATATGGTCTACTAATGTGCTTCATGTTTCTGTATGTTGTATTTTTCACATGAAACTGAAGATTGTATGTCTTCAAAATGCTATGCAAACTTATTGCCAACCACTGCCTTTCAGCATGTCTGTGTTTAAGTCACCTGCTGTTACTGCAAAAATATATTTCTTCATAATTTTATGCAGAAGCACATCAATTCAGAATAAAAAGCTTTCAGTGCTTGACCTAGATGATTGATATATTCTGACTGAAATGCATTTTCCCCACATGAACTTTATTTCAATTGCTGCTGCTTCAAATCAAAAGTCTGTGAAATTGGAGATCTTATGTGGAGAGCAGTAGCCTACTTTGCTCTCAACATATACAGCTATACCCCAACTTTTATGTAAATAATATCCTATATTTTTGTATTCCATTCAATGGAAAATCTTTCATTTACTTTCCTTTCAACCATACCACTATTACTATTCCATTCAAACAGGCCGCGGGAGGCCCAGTGTTACTGACTGACCACAGTATCATCCTAAGCCTACATGCATCACTGGATGCAGATTTAGAGGGGCATGGTGTCAGCAGACTACTCTCCTGTCCGTTGTCAGTTTACGAGACCAGAACCGCTACTTCTCAATCAAGTAGCTCCTCAATTTGCCTCACAAGGGCTGAGTGCACCCCACTTGCCAGTGGTGCTCAGTAGACCGGACGGTCACCCGCCCAAGTGTCAGCCAAGCTCGACAATGCTTAACTTCAGTGATCTGACGGGAACTCATGTTACCACTGAGGCAAGGCGTTGGCCTCCATTCAACCGTTTTCTGTCACTATGAAAATGTTGGTTACAGCAGCAGCTAATAACACTTCTAATTCTTCTCATTTGTTACTGGCCATTTTGATGCATTATTTTTCAGTTGATTTTTTAAAAATCTGTTGTATTTGTTTTGTTGCTTTCTTCCTTGGGTGCTACAAATTTTGGTCATTTTGTGTGGGCTTGCTGTTCCTGGCACTTCTTCAGATGGGTACAAGTGCTGCCCCAGCGGCTTTGTTATTGAGAATTCTTTTTAAGTCATCATTTTCTGCTATAATTTTTTTTGTCACATAAAAGTTTATTGCCTTCAAAATTTAGGTGCATCTCAGTTTTGGTGTTGAAGAATTTGTCCAATTTATCTATATCCACTATCTCATTTATTGAAATTTAAAACAGGCAGTTCTCACACTACCAAAAATATGTTATTTGTGTTGTGACAACAAATACTATTATCTGGATGAAGATCTTCAGTGAATAAACAACAATAATTTTGTATTCGGAAAGTCAGTAGTAACTTCTATTTCTCTAGCTAGCTTTTATAGATAGTCCATAGCGAAACATTTATATATTATGGAACAGTCAATCATTTTCTTACTTACAGAACTGAGTTATGGGCAGTAAAACAACATACACAGAACACCTCTGCTACAGAATAGGCCAATAAGACTTACACAAGGAGTTAACCATAGAGAAGTGTGCCATGGAATGATAGTGTAGGAAAACTACTTGACAAAGTACCGTATATACTTGAATAATCCGCCCCCACAAATAATCCGCACGCAGCCTGGACTCTACGCGTACCTACAATAGCAGAAAAAGAAATGTGAATTATCTTGTTTAAGAATTTGTTAATACGGTATGTGCAATAAAATATTTTAGTCAATACTGGTATGTTTCCTCTCTTACCACTCTATTCATCACTTTCATCATCATCACTAGTGGGAGAATCACTGTCGTCTTCACCTTCATCCCATAGAGCGTTGTCCTCTGTACCATGCAGTGAATTTGTGATTCCCTATTTTTTGAAGGATTTTTCCACCAGTGGTTGTGGAATGGAGTCCCATGCACTTTTCACCCATTCACAAATCTGGGACAAATCCAGCTGTTTGATTTTTCCACTAGGTGCGAACTTATGATTTTCATCAGCCATCCATTGCGTATATCGCTGTTTAAGAGCAGCTTTGAATGGCCAGTTTATACACATATCTAGTGGTTGTAGGACGGATGTTAGGCCTCCAGGGATAATGACCAAGTCAGTTTTCCATTTTTGTAATTTGTCTCACACTTCCTTAGTTGTATGTTCACGGAAGCTTTCCAGGACCAACATATTGTGTAAATTCAGTAACACACCAGGACGACGTTGCCTAACATGTGTCACCCTGTCAATTATAAGTTTGTTATCCATCCACCCTTTTGGATTTGCTCTCACTAATACCGTTATGACTTTTACTGATATTTTTGGAATAGATTTCCTTTTAAATATCACGTAAGGTGGTAGCTTTCGTCCATCGCCAGTTACACACAACATCACTGTGCATCTTTGTTTCTACACTGCCACCAGTTCGTATCATGATGCTGGATTCTCTTTTCCTGTTCACTGTGTTGTCAAGCGGCATCTCAAAATAGACTGTTGTTTGATCCACATTAACAATTTGCGATAATATATAGGACTGTTTACAGCACAGATTTATCACATAATGATAAAAATTCACTATTTTTTCCTCATATTCGCCTGGAGGCCGCTGAGCGATAGTAGTTCTCCTCTAGAATCCTAAACCATTTCGGCTGAAAAATCTTGATAGCCAGCCCCGGCTAGCTTTGAAGCTGGTAATGCCTAGTTCTTTGGCTAAAGACAATGCCTTAAGTTGGCACATTTCACTTGTCACTGCACATCTGTATTGTTGCTTCTCAGTCTTTTCTCGAGGTCCGGATGCTTCGCTTTTTGGCCGCAAAATGCCCAGTGATTACTATTAATTCCTTGAAGCTGCGTTTTATTTTTTCGCCAAACCCGAATACGACTCTCACTCACATTGTACTTTCTTCCTGCTGCACGGTTTCCCATATTCTCAGCTTCTTCAATAATTTTCACTTTTTCTTTAGCAGTGTACGAGTGATAACAAGAACTTGTAGCCATAATTAACAAGCTTGCTGACGTTAATACTTCACTCCTAACATGCTACTGATGCATCACAGACTGAGGCCGCAACAATGCAATAGTATAATGGGATGTATTGTTGAAGGTGGAGCAGTACCAACAATGTCTCAAATAATCCGTGCACCCCAGTTTTTCGTTCTAACATTCAGGAAAAAACATGTGCGGATTATTCGAGTATATACGGTAATATTTACACTCTTCTAAATTATATATTTTGTGACATAATAAAATGAAGTAACTAAGTCTAATGATGTACATGATAATAACATGAGGATAAAATATATCTATCTTCAACAAACGATAAAATGAAAAAAATAAGTTGAATAATTTCAATACAAAGTTAAAATACAAGGTCCGGCAGAAAAACCTCCCCTTTAAGGAAAGCTAATAAAAACAAAAACAAATAAGGTAGAACAATTTTATTTATACTAAATAAAAGTACATATTATGCCATTTTAGAAAATACTCTTATGGTCTTACTTTTTAAATAAAACATCCCTTAAATGGCTTCCTGCACTGTCGACACACTGTTTGAGTCTTTCCCTGAAGTTATTCATTACTCTTTGAGTCATTTCAGGTGGAATAGCTTCAACCTCTTGTGTAATTGCTTCTTTCAGGGCTCGTAAAGATTGTGGACGTTGTTCATAAACTTTTGCTTTTAAATAGCCCCAAAGAAAGAAATCACAGGGCGTTAAGTCCGGCGATCGTGGGGGCCAGCCAACGTCTCCACGCAACGAGATCACATGTCCAGGAAACATTTCCTTCACCAATGCCAGTGACTGCCGCGCTGTGTGGGCAGTAGCACCATCTTGCTGGAACCACACGTTCTCTATTTCACCAAAAAGCTCCCTTAGTTGCGGTTGGAGAAAGTCGCGGAGCATGGCACAATAGCGTTCACTGTTGACAGTTAAGTTCCTGTCATTTTCTTCGAAAAAGTAAGGACCGATCACTCCGGAATTGTAAACAGCACACCATACTGTTACTTTAGGGCTATGAAGTGGTCGTTGATGAAGTTCTAGGGGATTGTGTTCACACCAGTACCTGCAATTTTGGCTGCAAGGTGAAAGTGTGCTTCATCAGAAAAAATCACAATATCGTTGGGACGAATGTTCCGAAGAAGGTCTTGGCACAAACTTACACGGACACCACAGTCTCGTTCACTCAGTTCCTGCGTAGTTACAATTTTGTAAGGATGCATTTTAAGATCTCGATGCAAGATTCTTCTCACACTTTGATCAGATATCCGAAATGCTGCCGCATGCTTTTTAGCGGATTGTCGAGGAGATTGTTGAACTGAAGCTCTAACTGCATCAACATTTCCAGGGCCTGTTGCAGTCCGTGGTCGTCCAGGTGGTTTCCTTTTTAATGCGGAACCTGTCTCACGAAAGTTTGCAACCCAAGAATAAATTGTTTTCTTATCGGGAGCAGGGTCCCGTCGTCCGAGCGCAAAGCGAACGCGAAAAGCACGTTGAGTATTAATAGGCGATTTGCCATTTTGAATAAAATCTTCCACTACGAAGGCACGATGTTCACCAGACCACGCCATGGCGTACACTGAAAACGGCACGTAGGCAGCTACTTAACGACGCGCCCCCCACCACTCTGCTCCTTCTATTGTCCGCTGCACGTTACTTTGTAATCAGGGAGTTTTTTATGCCAGACCCTGTATTTACTGACACAAGAACTTTTATATGGCTTTGAAGAATTTTAAGTGGGATTTCTGATGTATTATATGATATTGCTTGACTTACAAATCAGTCTGAGGTAGTAGCATATGATCTGTATTAAAATATATAAAGTATGTGTAATAGGCATGAATTATGTCACATAACCCCATTATTCATGTTCCATAGATCCCATCAGAAAGGAAAACCTCCAGGGATGTTGAAGGAGTCAAATCACACATTAAATAAAGAAAAGGATATTGTGAAAACTTAATCTGTATGCTCTGTTAACAATAAACTATCACTATACTGCTTAATACAATTCACATTTATGCCAATTAAATAAAGTCATGTAAATTAGACATAAAGTTACTATTTTAAAACAAAACTGCAGCCTCCTCAGTTGCACTAAGTAGCTGCTGTTTGTAGCTTAATATTGATTTTATTACACTGACGTATCTCAAAGAAAATAGCTGTGTACATCTGTATTTGCTGAGTCCTGATTAAAGAACATTACCTTTTTGTCTTACTGGTTTACAACAAACAATGCTAGTTTCCAGGTAGCTATCAGAACCTTTCACTTCTCAAATATAAATATTCAAATAATCTGTAGAAGGTGGCACTGAAGCATGTTCCTAATATTTGAAATTTATCTCAGGTTTCCAATATATTGCTTTATGTTTGGCAGTTTGTTGAATACCTTCAGACCAGGTACATAACTCCAGTCTGAATGTTAAGTTGGGAGCCAAAGTTGACATGAAAATTATTTTTATTTCTTGTATTGTTATTCCATACATCATAGTTCAGCAGAAAATGATTTTTATTGTTATCAACAAAAAAATTAATTTACTTATTAATTGGAAAATGAGAATAAAAAATCTATAATCCTTGCAAAGTCTTGCAGAGTGCTATATTTGGTTATCACATCAATTTTTTGCTTGCTGTGAATTCAGCCATGATGAAAATAAGCTAACAGCCTTCATATTGAGATCCATCAATAAGAATTCATTGATAATTTGTGCATTTGTGTATGGAGTAAATAAGCGAAAGCCATTGCCTGAATTCCTGAAGTTAGAGTCAGCTGGAACTATGCGAAATGAACACATATTCAGAATTAGAGAACTTTTTATCATAAACTGTCATAATTCTTGCCTCAAGTGTTGCAGCCACAAGTTAGTTTGTAATATGAAATGGAATGTCTTGTTCTCAGACATACCAGATATCATTTCTCAAGAACACTGAGATGACATTTGTGTCAAAACTTTCCACCTCTTTGAGTGCACAACAACAGCATCATCTAAAGGGCAAATTTTTGTAGTTGACCCAAGACTTTCTAGTATGATATTAAGTGAGCCTAAGCAATTCCTGCCATTTATTAAAATGAGTTTTTCAGAAGAAAAGTGTCCAACTTATAACAACAGGACTTAATAATCTGAGTAATATTATTGTCAACTGTGATATACTCTGCCTAATTAAAAAAAAGAACATCCTGAAGGAAAGGAGAGAATGAAATAAAACTTCATGGGCTGAGAGGATATGTGACATTATTTCATAGATTACAAATCTGAGTCAAATCGACAGAGGACTAGAGGCAGTATCAGCCCAGTTATCTGTTTAGACATTGTACAATCTCTGGCCTAGATGCATACACACTGATTAAGGGGGGGGGGGGGAGGGGGGAGGGGGTGGGAGGTTGTCATAAAGCCATTGTATTCACTCTCCTAAGGCAAGCTGGATCACAACTCTTGTAACTGATCCTCAGTATCCTGGATACAGGCACTGGGACAAAGTTGACATCTGATCTGGTCCCACACATGTTGTAATGGAAACAGATATGCAGCTATTAACAGGCACAGGAATAGCCCATCAAAACACAGACAGTCATAAGAGACATGTACCATGTGTGGATGAGCAGTGACCTGTTGAATAATGGCAACAACTGCCACACGAGAGGCAACACAAGATGACTAACAGCTGTGAGGTAAAGCTATACCAGCATTAACAAGAACATACACATGGGTCAATAATTTCCTACTCCAGTTGCTGCTAGTCTCTGACAAGTAATGTGGAATGACACAAAACTGTAAGGGATAAAACTGTAGGAGAACTTCGAGCAGACATTGGAGCCCAGAACTGCAACAAGACCACAGTGAAGCAGCAGGTGCTGGTGACTGAAATGCATGATAAGCTCCTGTGCCGTCAGACCATGAAAACATAAATCAGGCCACAAATCATGGACATCAGCCACAGCTGGCTGCTGTCCATGCATGATAAACAACTGTTAGGAGCAGGAACATTTCCATGACACCGTTCTGGGTGTCAGTACCCTGTGACCAGCCTTCATGAAGCCATTCTGTCATCAACATGTTCTGCCAATTATGCCAGAGCCCAGCCATTGGCCTATTCCAGATGGTTTCGAATAACATTAAGATGTCACACCCGCAAAAACTGCAGCTCGTGGAAGCAGTAGTTAACCATTATGAGATTTTCACTTTGCAGCAGAGTGTGCGCTGATATGAAACTTCCTGGCACATTAAAACCGTGTGCCGGACCAAGACTCGAACTCAGGACCTTTGCCTTTTGCAGGTAATTGCTCTACCACCTGAGCTACAGAAGCACGACTAATGCCCCATCCTCACAGCTTTACTTCTGCCAGTACCTCATCTCCTACCTTCCAAACTTTACAGAAGCTCTCCTGCGAACCTTGCAGAACTTGCTACTTTACTTGGGTAGCTCTGTTGGTAGAGCAATTGCCTGCAAAAGGCAAAGGTCCCGAGTTCGAGTCTCAGTCCGGTACACAGTTTTAATCTGCCAGGAAGTTTCATATCAGCGCACACTCCGCTGCAGAGTGAAAATCTCATTCTGGAAACATACCCCAGGCTGTGGCTAAGCCATGTGTCCACAATATCCTTTCTTTCAGGAGTGCTAGTTCTGCAACGTTCGCAGGAGAGCTTCTGTAAAGTTTGGAAGGTAGGAGACGAGGTACTGGCAGAAGTAAAGCTGTGAGGACGGGACGTGAGTCGTGCTTGGGTAGCTTAGTTGGTAGAGCAATTGCCCGCGAAAGGCAAAGGTCCCAAGTTCGAGTCTCGGTCCGGCATACAGTTTTAATCTGCCAGGAAGTTTCAGTAGTTAACCATGCTTGTACCAGCCCATCAGTGTGTTTGGCCAGCTGGCCAGTAATTGACACTCACCAGACTGTGAAGGAGGTACCCTGCCTGCCTGCCCAGCCCAGGCAGCAAACTCTGTTCCAGCCACCACCACCTTGGGGTTGCTTGGTATCACCAGAGTCCAACCAGGAGTTGGGAGTCAGATTCTGGGCAGCACCATGAACTTCCATCACACCAGCTAATGTTACCCACTGCCTGCTTCAGTGCGCAGCCAAGCCATGAGCGTTCTCCATACCATCACCATGTTAGCATAAGCATACCATATCAACACTCCACTGTGCAAGCAGCTTACCTGTCTGTGTCTCTGGCCATCACCTCACTGGCTGCTAAAGCACCGAATACTTAATGAGGAAGAAAATGCACTTGACCAACTGCACTAGCAAGGTGGACTCATTGAAGAGTTGTGTTCTCTCTCATGCTTGACCACAGACAGTTCTGATCAGTTTCATGATGGAATCCAAGATTTATAAATTAGTAAAGAAGCAATAAAGAAGTATTCTACCCTCATAGGGACCCACCTCTGCCACTATCCACATTGCCAATTTTCACCAGAGAATCCAGCCCATGATCAACCACGCGTCTTTCATATTACAACTGATTTCAAGTATACTGCTGAAGATAAAGATCATGGAACCCAGAAGACTGTAGCCAGAGCCATAATTCTGTAGCAGCACCTTTATGAAGAGGGAATGGATGTAAGTGGATGGATGATAAGAGTGCTGAAGATTCAACAGGAATAATAACAGATATGAGTAGCTGCACAGAGTTTTTTCACTCATGGAAATCATACATGCTTTATAGCTTTGTATCCTTGGTGTTCAATATGTCAGGTGAGGATTTAGATGTACTATTTGGCAAAGGTCTGAGTGCCAAACCCCTAATGCCAGTAACTTGTGCATAATGTAACTTGCAGGGGCCTTCAACCCTGTATTCATGTAATTTGTCAGAATTGCCATCAAAAGGTCATTACACAAGCCAGTGCCAGGAGGGTGCCTGGATTAGATGTAGAAAACAGTGGGTGCTGGGAGGACTTAAGAACAGGTTGAATTAATTGTAAGTTTTGCTTTTGTAAAATTGAATGGGAGCTGTAAATAGTTAAAGTTTAAGTGAGAGGTTAGAGTAGCTTCTAGATCACACTCAGATTACATGGATTATCTGTATATTTGGAACCTAGCATGTTTGGTAATATGGTAGATGTAACCAGTGACAGCTCAGTACTGACTAAGTATAGAATAGTTTAAGCATCTGAATGGAATCGAATGGTTAAGATCTTCCATCTTTACATTATGGGTGACTGACCCATAGTAGCACTATACTCAGATACCACATAGATGCAAGATGTTTGTCAGACATGATGACACCAATTGAACCACTCCAGGTTTGTCAGAATACAGTGAACAGTAACTCCACAACCAATGTCTAGAAATTTGTTATTAGAGGAGAACATGGTGCAAAAGTTTTATGAAGCTTCTCAGAGGTGAAAGATGGGCACAGGGGAGTATCTAAAAAGTGACCATGATCTAAGAAGCAAGTCTGTTGTAATGGGGAGCTCACTAGGAATCCCTAGCATTTGAAACCTCGCATTGTCACCACGCAACCACAATACTGGCTGCTAACTGCAAGAGGGGACAGGACTGGAGGTATCCAGTTGAGAACACAGCATGAGACTATGGAGTGTAGTTGAACTGCTTAGTCAGTGAGTAACTCACAACAGTGCTAGAGGGCTAGTGGTTTTAATGCAAAGCAGAGTAATGGCAATGATAAACAAAGCAAACATTGCATTATAACTAAAACAACAGTTGCTGACATGGACACTTTGTCAAAGAGGAACTCAAGGAATTTCACAGAGTGACAAAGAAGTAGCAGATGAAATATTACTGTAAGACAGGTCAGTGGACTGTGTAGTCCCATATACACTCAACTGTGTGGACAATGTACATCAGGAGTGCAATGATGATGACACATGCTTCACAAGTGAAGTGATATTGAAACAGTTGTTGCGCCATGTAGTTCATGGACAGGAAGCCATAAATCCAGTCCCCAGTCAAATATAGTGAAGGGCAATTGTCCAAGAGCAGGTACCAAATATAACTATGTACATGGAAGATCATCCACAGCTTAGTAAAAAACCAGTTAGGAACAGATTTCAAATAAGTCTGCAGCAATATGACTGTGTAGTGCATAAGAGAAACTACACATATTCTAGGGAGGACTAGGCACAATCATTACAGAAACTGGTGTTTCTGCTTTTTCAAGATGCTTGATATAATATACAGGATGTGCATGATATTGACCTACTCCATTATGCACATAAAATTGCACACAACATAGATTATGATGATTTCCAAGAAAGCAGTGGATGGTTGTGCAACTTCAAACAGTGCTACAGAATTGGATGATGAAAGATAATGAAATTTCAAACAAATCATCAACTTGACAATGCACAGCAGAATCAGCCCGAAAATTTTTTAAATGAGGTCAACAAACTTATCCTATCTTTCACCAAGGAATTTGTTTTCAACTCCAACTAATGAGGATTTGAGGAGGAAATGTGTACAAAACAAAAAAACAAAAAACAAAAAAAGACCCTGAAAATAAGAGGTGCCAAGAGAGCTGTATCAAGATCATTAATCTGGATGGTAAATTGGCTGGAAAGTTATTTATTGTGCTGCAAGAAGTTAAAAGTGCTCTGCCCCCTGTGATTGTTTCTTGTGTGCATGATCTTGCAAAGTCAGCCGGGAATATGTAAAAAGCATTGCTTTTGGCCAATAGCTAATCAAAATAACTCACTTTTGCTTGATTCCTGGTTTGTGTATAAAAATCATACTTGTTTACAGAAGCTATCACTCCTGAAAAGTATGTGACCTTGAAATTCATACCACCTGGAACCACTGGACATATTCAATCTCTGCTTGTTTGTTTTTCCATATAGAACATATTATTGCCCTATTTGCAGTTGCACCTTAAAAGATAACCATTTTCATGACAGACTGTTTCACATTCAACCACATGCAATCACATTCCATCAGTTCTCATCACCCTATTACACCAATATGATTCTGCATGCAGTCTTTAAGAGTGGAACCTAGCTGAACATAATGCACATTTTGTAGCTCCCAAGGAGTTTGCCCTCTTCCTTGGTGGTTTGAACTTTTGTGATCACTGTAGTGAGCCATTTTAAACCTAGTATTCATGGTCCAAGTTTATGGTTTGTATTGAACATACCTTGAATGTCAACGATGTAAATTTTTGAACTGTAATGTCACCCTGCTGATGCACATGGTGAGTCATTAACAGCTAATATTTTATCTGTTGTAATTATTAACACAATGCCTTTAAATGAGCCTTGCTGAAGATTGAACTTGCGACTTCGCTCTCAAGGGGTTCCCTGGCAGTGAAGCAGGGCCACAGGGTTACTTGTTTTCTCTTGGAATGAGAGGTTTATCATGAAGTACTGGAGATTTATTGTGAAAATGAGAAATAAGAAGTATGAGTATGAAGAAGTATTATGCACATTTATTGTTGTGTTATGAGGATGAATTTCGTAAATTGTGTTTTATAGCATTCTTGCTGCTCAATGCAATTAGTTGTAGTAATAGTACTAATAGCAGTGGTAGTAGTAGCTTTATTCGTCTGTAGATCTCTTTTTACAAGGATATAGGACACGTCAAAGTATTTAAAAGCTTAGACCAATTGAAGATATGCTAATTCATATACACATACATTTACAGACTTCTTGTTAGAGACAATCACTAGATTTACTCCTGGTATACAATACTTCTTTCACAAATAACTTATTATATAATGTAATGCCACACTGTTCACTCATATCTCACTATCAGACACTGCACATGCTATACACACATTGTTTCATAACACTTCACTCACTACACACACAAGCACGCGCGCGCGCACACACACACACACACACACACACACACACACACACACACTCACACACACTGGTGATCTCTGGGCAATTTTCTGTACTGCAACTTCCCATTTGCTATCCTGAAAAACTGAGTCAGCATCCCTCTATAATGAGTGACATGTTGAGCTCAGAAAGAGGAAGAGGTCTTAGTCTTGTGCTATGCATAGCTTGGAATTAAGTTTTTCTTGAAAAGGAAAAAAAGAAAGAAAAAACCCTGTTTTATCTAAGTAATCCTTCAGTGTATGAAATGTATTGCATAACAGGCACCTTTTAGCTGCCTTTTCAAATAACGGTATTTTTGAAATTTCTTTAATCTCTTTTGGTAATTTATTGTACAGTTTTATTCCTTGGTAGAAAATGCTGTTTTGAGTTTTATGTTTATTTTTTCTTGGTAAATGTAAGTTGAGTCCAGCTCTTGTCCCATGGTCATCGACAAAGCTGTTTGTGCAGTAGTTACCAAAGTTATTTTTGATGTGTACTACTAACTTGTAAATGTACTCACACAGAGCAGTTAAAACCCACCATGTTAGGAACAGATCTTTAAAATGAGCTCAACTACTATTTCTGATTATTATTCTTATGGCTCTTTTCCAGAGTTTGAAAATTATGTTCATATTTTGTGCATTTGTTCCCCAAAAATGAATGCCATAGCCAAGAATTGAGTGTACATATGAGAAGTATGTAACTAAAAGACACTGCATGTTACACACTGATGACAGGACTCTAAGGCCATAACATGCCGATGACATTCTGTTTGGAAGTACCTTTGTGTGTTCACACCACTTCAACTGAGAATCAATATTCATTCCTAGAAATTTTGCATTTGTTACACAGCGTATACAGGTGCCATCTACATTTAAATTAACACTGCAATTTTCTCTCTTCAAACTGAAATTCATGGTATTAGTTTTCTTTGTATTCAATGTCACTTTATTGCTTTTTGCCCAATCATAAACTTCCTTGAGAGCTTCATTAGCTTTCTCTGCAAGAAGTTCTCTTGTTTTCTCAGTGACTATAATATTGCTGTCATCAGGGAAGAGAATTTTTACACCATGAGTAACATAACTGGCAAAGACATTGACAGATATCAGGAATAGTATTGGTCCTCATACGCTACATTGCATAACCCGTAAATTAATGTATTTTGGTTCTGATAAGTGTTTTAGTAAATGTTTAGATCTATTTGAAGTATGTGTTATCTCTGCTCTTTGTACCCTGTCTGCTAGGTATGATTAAAACCAGTCATTAGCTACCCCTCTTATTCCCAATGCTTCTAATTTATTTAATAGAATCTTGTGGTCGACTGTATCAAAGGCCTTAGAAAGATCCAAAAATACACCTGTGACACACACATCTTTGCCAAAACCATCAAGTTCAGCTTTTGTGAATTCTACTATGGCTGACTCAAAATTTTTGCCACTTCGGAAACCAAACTGTGGTTCACTTAAAAGATTGTATTTCTTCAGTTAATTCATTAATATGTACTTCATAATTGCTTCTATTATTTTTGAGAATGGTGACAGTAGGGAAATGAGCTGGTAATTTTGTACATTTCCTGCATTACCTTTCTTAAGCAAAGGTACAACTCTTGCCTGTTTTAACTGCTCTGGAAATGTCCCTGATGTGAAGGACTCATTTATTATATTTGTTAAGAGGCCTGTATAATCTATATGCTTTGTTTCAGTACACACATTGGTACTTGGTCCAAGCCAACTAGCTTTTTACTTATAGTCCTTGAAAAGTTTAAATGACTTCATTCTCTGTGGCATCATTGTATTTAGTGCAACATTATTTACAGGGGTTATATTTGTTTTGGGGAACTTTCGCTGTAACTTCTCTGCAATACCTGAAAAATACTCATTTACATGGTTTGCTACCTTAATTAAAATTATATATTAATACCTTCAGCTGCTGACCGGCATTGATATATATCAACGGGGACAGGTGAAAATGTGTGGTGGGTCACATCATCCGTAAACAACCCTTTTCAATCTATACCAGGTACGTTTGATAGGGTTCATGTCTGGAGAACATCCCACTCTAGTTGAACAATGTCATTAGCCTGAAGGAAGTCATTCACAAGATGTGCATGATGAGGGCGTGAAATGTCGTACATGAAGATAAATGCCTCGCCAATATGCTGCTGATATGGTTGCACTATTGGTCAGAGGTTGGCATTCACATATCGTACAGCCATTATGGCACCTTCCACGACCACATAATGCCACCCCGAAACAGCAGGGAACCACCACCTTGTTGCACTCACTGGACAGTGTGTCTAAGGCGTTCAGCCTGACCAGGTTGCCTACAAACATGTCTCCGACGATTTTCTGGTTGAAGGCATGTGTGACACTCGTCAGTGAAGAGAACGAGATGCCAAACTTTAGTGGTCCATTCAGCATGTTGTTGAGCCAATCAGTACCACACTACATGCTGTTGTGGTTGCAAAGATGGACCTCACCATGGACGTTGGGAGTGAAATTGCACATCATATAGCCTATTGCGCACAGTTTGAGTCGTAACACGATGTCCTGTGGCTGCACGAAAAGCATTATTCAACATGGTGGCATTGCTGTCTGGGTTGCTATGAGCCATAATCTGTAGGTAGCGGTCATCCACTGCAGTAGTAGCCATTGGGCAGCTTGAGTGAGGCATGCCATCGACAGTTCCTGTCTCTCTGTATATTCTCCATGTCCAAACAACATCGCTTTGGTTCACTCAGAGATACCTGGACACTTCGCTTGTTAAGAGCCCTTCCTGGCACAAAGTAACAATGCAGACATGATTGAATCATGGTACTGACAGTCTTGGCTTGGTTGAAGTACAGACTACAGGAGCCGTGTACCTCCTTCCTGGTGGAATGACTGGAACTGGTCAGCTGTTGGACCCCTCCGTCTAACAGGCGCTGCTCATGATAAGTGCTTATGATAAGTGAAGTAATAATAGATGATCTCATAAAGGTGCTCAGACACATTTACTTTCATGAAATCCTCTTGCAAAATTTTCTTTGTCTGGTTGTCATAGCCTTATATGGGGCACATGCACTGAAGAGTTGTCATGAAGTAGACATTTTTTCGGAGTGATTCAACTTCTTTACAACCTGTCTGTAGCATTCCATCTGTTCTGAAACAGTATTGGAAATACTTTATGTGCCATATCTGATTCCCATTGGAAAGCTTGGGTTGATTCTGCAATACGAATTGCAGCTCATTTGTGTAAGATTGCCATCTCTGTTGAACTCTCAATAAGTTAAATTTGTCAGCTGAAACACATTGTGTGGTACGGGGTGTTTTATATTATGTGATATCATTCAAGTGTTTAATCATGGCATAATTCAGGTAAAGTTGTTAGTGCCCATTGACTACAGGAGCATATTACTATAAGCTCAAAATACTACCATTAATGTTGAGGTAAGACACATTGAGAGATTATTAAATGATTTAAAATACCTTCTCAAAATTAGGACACCATTCTCCCTGATCCAAAGTTGGTGCCATTGCAATTAATATCAGTCCCGAATTTCCAGAGGTGCCCACTAGGAAGAGGAACTCATTTCATACTGAAGCCAGAAATGAAGTGAAACACTGAAGATTTTAGATTGAACATTTGCGTTTTATGAAAATACTTGAAGATGACTGACAATCAGGTTGCTGAGGAATGCAAGTTATTTATCAATGAAGGCCATTATGATGTCACAAGAGATTTAGAAGAAGAAATTAAATATTTGAAAACAACTCTTACTTACTTCAAACTTTGAATACATTACTTAGGAACCATTAGAACTCTTGAATAAGAGGCACAAACTTAAAATTTTAAGCTTGTTTCTGAATGTATGTATATATAAGTCTATTTTTACACTTTTCTGGTGATGACTGTATGTGAAGCAGAAAAGTCTTTTGGTACTTTGACACATGTTAAAAGTGGTCTCAGATCAACTCTGCATCAACAACATCTCACAGATTTGGGAACCTTAAAAACTTGATGCTATGATTCAGACATTTCCTGAGAGAAAGGCTCACAAAGTGGCAGTGGTATAGGCAAGTAGGTTATAATATGCTCCCAGCTGCATAACCTGTGGTGGTTTATATGCAAGTGCACTCATGTCTATTTATTGAAATGTGTGGGCACACCTTGGAACGAGTGGGTATGGAACACTTTACATTGCAGCATTACTGGCAACAGGCATCTTGTCAATGTACAATTCAGTGTAATACTAAGCCTTTCATTTTAAAGTGAAGGGAAAGTAAATAAAACTGATTTAAAAATTAAAATTAAATGGATCATACGTACAGTTTACAATAGTTCATTACTGAGTAGCACCTGAAGCCAAACTTGTAAGTTTGTAAGTAATATCAGTTTTCTGGCATACTACTGCCACTGTCTCCACTCTTACCTAGGCTGTCTCTTTTTCTCTTTCTTTGACACTGCCACTGTTTCCAGCATACCTTGCCAGCACAAAAATTCAGAAGCAGCCGAGGGGGGGGGGGGGGGGGGGTTACTCCTATGCCCATGTGCTTAAAAAAATTTTGGTCCAGAATACACCCTCCTATACCTACATGTTAAAATTCGTTGGTATTGGAGAGGAGAGGCCACCATCCCCACCCCTCCCAAGCCTATGTATGGTGTCCATTAATCACTATTTTTCGTTTTCACTCTCTCCTGTCTCTTTTGCTCCCACTCTTATCTCAATGCATCTCTCTTTATCTTGTACTGCCTCTGTCTGTCACTGATCATCAATGTCACCTCTCTCTTTAGTTGCCACTACTACAATCTTCATCCATCTCTCTTCCTCTTTTACTGACACTTTCACTCTGTACCACCATCACTGCCTCCTCTCTCTTTCTCTCCCACTGGCACCATCTTCTCTCTCTTCCATTGCCACTATCTCTCTCCTATTCTCTTTCAGCACAAAAAGCTCGAATAAGTTCGCATACCAAATTTTTGGTGAGGAAGGTGGAATGAGGACTGAGGCAGCTGGTTCCCCACTTATCTGTCAGATTCTTTTCAAGAGGAATATATTCAATGTTTTCTGCTCCAACAGGGGCATTTTTCCACTGCTTCCTCTCTTTTCCCTGCTATAACAGTATATGCAGTTTATATAAAACAAATTCTATAGGTCAGTTAAGATTTGACACTTTATTTATGTACATCAACATATTTATATATGTTGCTAGAATTGTTAGAAATTATAAACAACAAATAAATGTACATAATATAAAATGGATATAAAGCTGTTTGCTTTGCATTTTTTCAGTACTTTGCTCATCAATTGCCATTCACTGAAACTGTCCACTTTATTACTTGTACCATAAATGAGTGAAAAAGTTATTACAAATATTTTACTGAATTTGCAGTCTTTCCAGTTTTACATATTTTTTAAAGTCATTTTAAGTTCTTTTTAGGCTTGTTAGGATTATTTTTAGGCCATTTTTTTTTAGTACTGCAGTACCACTTTGGGCATATTTGTATAGACGTGAAGTGCTCATTACCAATGCATCATAAAGTTTTATTGGTGAAAAGTACTGACAGAAAACAGTTTGGTGACCTCAGAAACCTTTTGATGATCTTACAAAACTTGCCATGCAGCCACAACATCTGTTAAAACTACATCTACGTTTCATACCAGATATTACCAATAATGACATCAAAAAATGTTTCAAAGTTTCCCAGAATATCATCTTTAGAACATATGGCAAAATGTTTGATGATATGCCATGGACAGAAATTACAGAAGTGGCCATCTCCACAACTGCTACTTTTTGTATCAAAAAAATCATCGTTTTTTGTGGTTTTCTGAGGAATCACTCTTTAACAATTGGTGAGTTTATAGTTCTAGATCATGCCCAATGTAAAAGAGCCAAATGATTTGCTCAATTTTCCTGGGCTGGAGAAAGTGAGTTATGATTAAGTTTTTACCCTCTACTGTAGAACAGCTACAGTATGTTAATTCTTCTGATAGGTATACAAATGGTCACTAGGTCAAGGGCTATGCAAAGCAGTTGGCCCAGTATCTCCATGATCAATAAAATCTGAAATATGACCACCTGTAAAATTGATTTTTGTTTGCTTGTAGCTTTTTGGAAAGTATTGGTACTGTACACTGTCATGTGTGGACCGATTGCATTTGTGAAGATATGTTTAGTATTTAATAAGAAATGGTATTTATCCTATATTTCACCCAATGAGAATTTTTTGTGCACCTCCAATATTCCTCGAATTGCATAATGTTTAAAAACCTTTGTAAAATAACAATATAACTGGGTTGCTATTTTTGGAGATGAGTCCCAATCACACATTTCACCCAGGGACCAGTCCTGGCTGTCAGCGGCGCTGCCCTTGATACCATATATATGCAGTGTGTTATATAAACTGCATAGTAGTACAGCATACACAGTCAAAGACTTTTGAGATATCAGGAAGTAGGCTACAAACTTCCTTTTGTTCTTCCAAAGCTCTGATTATATGTGTCATGAAACTTGCTATGCTTCTCTTTCCTAAATCGATGCTGTACTTCATTCAGGACAATTTTGTAAGAAATTTATACAGGGTTGCCACAAGTTTCCTCAAGCAAAATCCCCTGATATATCGCTGATTTCCAGACAAATTTTAGCATTGTTCCCTGACAAATTTGGAGATCTCAAGGGTAAATAAAGACATAACTTGAAAAAAAAGAAATTACTTCCACTCCCTATTGCTCGCCCATGTGAGAAAAAAATCTTAAGTACTAACATCACTATCTTTTGTAATGAACTGGTTTTAGATGGAGAAAGCAAACCAAATATTATATGTGTTTCATTAAGACCACTATTCTTATTTCATTTCAATAAAGCAAAACACATTGGGTGACTAACAATGCATTTCCTTGGAGTCGCAAGACAGATTTAAATACCTTTATTAATTTCAGAAGTAACCTCAGAAGAATAGTAGGCCTCTGGAAAGAAATGTATGAGGCAGGGAAGAGTTGTGTAACCCAACACTATAGATGACCACCAATGAAATGTTGGTTCTACTATGTTCGTTATGTCTATTATTTTACAGGTATTGTGCGATTTTTCTTTCAAGAAATGTATGAGTACATATCATACACACCACCAACAACTGCCACAATTTTTTCTTCTTATTGTCCATACTTTCTAATATATAAATTATTTTTGAAGTACTAAAATGTACTAGAAGAAATAAAATGCCCATGTACTTGCGGTGAGACGGTCGCAGTTCCTGAAATCCATCATTCATGGCCTCTGACCTGCCGAGATGCACTGCAGTCCTGCCTTTAGGCAGACTGATGAGACTAGATCCGATGGGCATGGCTTGCACATTAGTGGGAAACAATGGGCTTCAGATTGGTAGAACCAATCCATTAGAGATACATGCAGAAATGGCCTGTGGTTTTGGCGTGTCGTGGATGTCCACTCACGTGGCCAGCTATTCACATGCCACACCACGGTGATGAAATGAAACCATGCTGATCAATCCATGCAACAGATAACTTCTTCAAATTCTCTGAGAGGATAGGTAGCAACTCACTATTGCTCAGCTGCAGACAGATACATAAAAAAGATGATCACACTCTTACAACTAAATTTTCGGCCATAGCCTTTGTCAGAAAGTGAGAGGATACACACATTCACACAGTCACAACTCATGTACACATGATTGACATCTCTGCCCACAGTGTCAACTATCTCTGAGAATTAGATCTAAACAAACCACTCCTCACGCATCCCTGTCTCTCATCGGCAGCTGCTAGGCTAGTGGCAAGAAGATATGGCAGCATTGACTGTAAGCTGAGGGGAATGATAGCAAGGGGAGAAGCACTAAAAATTAGGGAGAAGGGAAGCAGTGTCCATACTCAGCTGTTCCCAGCCAGCGACAATGCATGAAAACTTGGTAAACAAACCAATTCATCTACTGAAATGAAATCAAGATTTCTCCAGGTTTTTTTATTCAAAATTCCCGGATATCCCTGATTTGTTTGAAATTCCCTGAGATTCCCTCATCTACAGAAAATGTGGCAATCCTGTTATAACTCTGTTTTTAATAGCTATTTCTACAACTTTGGTAAGTTGGGTGTAATTCTTAGAGGTCTGTAATTTCCAGGATCCACCTTGTCACTGTTTTTGTAAAGTGGCACTACTTCACTCTTTTTCAGACATGTTGGGAACAGTGCCTTGTCCATCACCAAATTGAATATGAATGTCAGAGGCTTAACTAGATACTGTGAGCAGTGTTTGATTACTTTTGCAAATATTCCATCTGTACCCTGTGTGTCTTTGGTTTTCAGTGATCTAATTATATTTGTAACTTCTGTTTCGTGGGTTGGAAATAGGAATAGAACTTCTGTTTTTTTCTGGTGGAGCTATACTCTTTTTAGTCTGTGTATCATTTTGTTTCATTGGCTTCTGCCCTATATTTACATGACACTGATTTAAGGTGGAACACACTTCATGTAGATTAGCCAGTTCATTCCCTTGTGCTATAAGTACTATGGCACTTTCTGTGTTATTTGATTCTTTTCTGTTGGCATTTATGCGTGATCAGACTGTCTTAGTCCACCCCTGATAGCTGAGTGGTCAGCATGACAAAATGTCAATCCTAAGGGCCCGGATTCAATTCCTGGCTGGGTTGGAGATTTTCTCCACTCAGGGACTGGGTGTTGTGTTGTTCTAATCATCATCATTTCATCCTCATCAGTGTGCAAGTCGATGAAGTGGCGTCAAATAGAAAGAATTCCACCCAGCGAACGGTCTACCCAACGAGAGGCCCTAGTCACATGACATTTATATTTAAGACTGTCTTAGAAATATTTGATGAAGTTCCTATTTGATGTTTATAACAGCTCAGTTTTCCTTGTATTACCGTCTTGCTGTGATCTCTCTTCTTTTGTCTGTGCATTTCACAGTCTGCTTGACTATTACATTTCCTATATCTTTTATTGTAATACTTTAAACCTGCTCTAGCATTCTTGATATCTCTGGTGACCTATTTCTTCAGGTGTCTAACATTTATCTTTCTATTGACCTTTGAACAAGCTATGTGTATGTGGTGACTTAAGATTGAAATGACAGTTTTTTAGCTTTCTTCCGTATCACTGCTATACAGAGCCTTCCAGATCTGGCATTTGTCAGCCTACACTCTACAACTACATTTCCAGTTTCAGTTTTCTTATTCTGTAGCCCAATTAACTGACCTTGACAGTCTGAAATGACTGTATTAATTATGTAACCTTCCGGCAGGTGCGCCTGCTGTTGTCACACGAGCAGGCACACATTGTAAAATTTACAACATGGTCATTTGTCAGTAAAAACAAACTTGTCTTAAACAAACTATTATATTTATCAAAGAAAGCAGTTCATATGTACTATCTTCCACATTTATAACAAAAGCTTTTCCTCGTTTAGTTCCTTAAATAACAATTTCACCAGTCTTCCTGACATATGTTCACTTTCATAACACCTTACACAGACAATTTCTTTGTGAATTAATTGTGACAATGTCCACAAAAATGAAAAAGTGGCCAATGGCCATCTCCTTGTAATTCTTGAAATGGAGTATCAGGCACACACTTTAGCTACGATGTCAACTCCACCTTTTGTCATGTTGTACTCAATTACGATTTCAGATTTTGTGTGTTTCTTCTTCCACTGCCATCATGTCATGAACAGTAGGCAAAAGTATGCTAGCACAGTTTTTACAAGGAACATATGAAACTGAGATCTTTTCCTACTGAAATTCAAACATTGCACTTCCAATTTCTTCATCTGTTCTTCATCATTGTACCAATGCAAATGATAGTTTTCTGCAGCAAATATTCAGAAAGGAGGCAGCTTGTGTAGCAACTGCCAGTTGTAAGGTTCCTCGTCCTCAGGAGCATTAGATACCCAATATTGTCTTTTGGGTGCATGCTGCAATAAACCTCCAGATTACTGCAATGAAATGTTTTTGCAGCACACAGAGCAAACATTTTTGCCTCATATTTAGCTTGTTTGCTGGCAATGTACTGAATCCATCTACAGCAGTCTCCGTAGGGGTGAAGCATTTCATCTTTCATGGTGAATTCTCTAGGCTGTAAGGACATTGACAGTTGCTGGCAACATACTGAATCCATCTACAGCAGTCTCCGTAGGGGTGAAGCATTTCATCTTTCATGGTGAATTCACCAGGCTGTAAGGACATTGACAGTTAGCAGCAAAAGGATCCAATACTTTACGAATTGCAACAAACTTATCAGTCTTTATCCTGTCATTCCTCATTTCCAAATCATCAAACCACATACAGCTTAGAAAAAATAGAAACCTATCGTAAGTCATTGCAGTCCTAAGCAATAGCATTCCTGTTCTGTCAGTGGCACAGAGTTCCAGTACAATAGCAGTATGGCATTTTCTTATTTTTCTTCTTCTTCTTTAAAAAAAAAGAAAAAAAACGAACACAGCCATTATGTTGTCGCTTTATGACTTCTTTTGTGCAAGAATTGATGTGTATCTTGCTGTTTATTTATATAGGTATTTGTATAGTTTACAATTTCATCAATAAAGTCAAGGCCAGTTACTTTCAAAAAAGCACTAACTTCATCAATTATACCCATCACCTTTGTCCTTGGATCTGGTGTAATTTGCACTATGTTTTTTCTGTTGGTTTTTGATGTTTTAGGAAACTTGCTTTTACACCAATGTGAAACTTTGTCTTGTCAGTAAAGAACCCTCATACATCTGTTGTCTCTTCAGGATCATCACCATCCCCATCTTCAAGTTCAGATTCACTGCCATGGTCCTATTCAGTGTTTTCATCACTAAAACCTACTTTACTTTCCTCCAAGTCTGAAAAGCCTGGATGGACTTTATCATCACCTTCTTCGAGCAGTTTGTGAAGTTCTTTGTCTGATACACTCTTTGAATTGGAACAAAGCATCAAAGAAATGAAATGAATAAATAAATTCAGATGTCTCCAAAACCAAAGTAAACTTTTAATATGCATCTATAGAAACTAAAAATTTAATGAGCAAGTATAGTTAACCTTTTAGTACACTTTCCTCTGGACACAGGCTGCTGGAACAAAGCTTGCAACTGTCACACCAATAGGTGTGCGTTGTACTTTTTACACTCATTGCTTACAATTCACAGAACAAACTGAGAAAGCTAACCAAATGAACTGAAGCCACTTTAACATTATCAAGGAAACATTAACAATGGAATATATGGCAGCAATGGCATAACAGCTCAAGGTTCAGGCATCGATTAGGCATAAAAACTTCTGCTGTTGTAGTTTTTACAACAGTGTGCCCGCTTGAGGGTTAATGGTAGATTTGTAAAAACATGATTTATTATTGTGTCCCATGATTCAGTGCTCCTTGTTGGTCTATTTGCATGCAGCTTAATATTATAAGTATTTACAACATCGTGAAAACATTTTGTACAGCTACTCCATTCCAGCATATTTATATTTAGGTCACTAGCTACTATCATGTATGGGAATTCTCTAATAGCTTTGTCGAGTAGTTCTTCAAGTTATATTAAGAAATCATTTATCCTAGAGCCTGCAGATCAGTATGTATCTAACATTAGATTGGTTGGTTGGTTTAAGAGAGGGGGGAAGGGGGGGGGGGGGGGGCGGAGGGACCAAACTGCTAGGTCATTGGTCCTCTAACACTAGACATTTGTCCTTCTGAAAATTTGTTTGAATTGCTGTTGCTTCAAAACACATTTCTCAACAGTTTGTAACTGGCCATGGAACATACTGCTATCCACTTACAGTGCTATCCCACCACTTTCATATTTCATTCTTCAAAAATATGACAATCTACAATAATGCTGAAAATTGTACACTTTTATTTCATTTTCAGTCATTCCATGCTCAGTCATTATGAAGATATTTGGTACCTCTGCAGCAAGTAAAACTTTTATCTCCTCCACATTTTTTTTAAACACACTGAACATTGTGATGAAATTTTCGGTACTCAATATTAGTTTCAGTTTCTTTTCTAGGTTCCATTTTGTTTCCTTTTTTGCCTGTGAATATTGGAATTCCTGGTCTTTCAGTTGCACAGCTTACTCCCTTTGAACTTAAATGCTTTGGTGCATTTGTCACACAAGAGTCTATTTCACAGGAATATTTGTCACTCTCCTGAATAAAAAACACGTTATCACAGTATTTTTGGGCCATATAGTATTATCCATTACTTTGTCTCTAAGATCAAAGACAACACTAACTTTGAAACTGTTATTTAGCCCCTTTGTTTCAAGTTTTCAAATGTAAAGTTGTTATTCTTAGGAAAACTCTTTTGCAGGAAGCTAATGACATTTTTGGGAGTGTGCCACTTTTGAGTCTGCTAAGATGTAGCCATGCCCTGTTTTCATCATTCAGCATTTCATATTTGTGTACTGTACCAGCTATTCTTTTGATCCTGCTTTTATATTTGGTATTTCCAGAAGCAAAGAATTCTGTGGTAGTGGACCTACATTCCATTTCATGATCCTGACCAACTTTTGTTGACAGCACTAGATATCAAAATTATGACAGTTTATGATTGAAAGCTTTCTGTTCTTGAATGTCCACTCATTTCCAATATTTACAGCCACCTCTTACTTTATGAATTCATGCTAATCTTAAATTTATTCACTCCACACACAAAAGAGACTGCTGGACTTACATGTATATTTAATATTGGCTCATGCATATTACCTTCTGGCAGTGAGGTTTTCTCAAACCTCACTAGTTCTTTTCCTTCACTCATCTTCCTTCCTCTTCCACCCTTCTGCAAGAAGAAGGAGCCACTGCCTGCAAAAGCCTGCAAATTTTAATATCGTTTACATGTGTGTTATTCTGCCATCACTTGGTGAGTAGATTTCTTATCTATCTAGCTACACCACATTTTCAAAAATTGATCTTTTTTGTTGATATACTTTACATTTGGATTATTATAATTCCATAGAAATTTGATAATGAATGTTTTATTAACTTTAAAAAGTGATCATTAAAACACAAGAAGATATAATACACTCCTGGAAATGGAAAAAAGAACACATTGACACCGGTGTGTCAGACCCACCATACTTGCTCCGGACACTGCGAGAGGGCTGTACAAGCAATGATCACACGCACGGCACAGCGGACACACCAGGAACCGCGGTGTTGGCCGTTGAATGGCGCTAGCTGCGCAGCATTTGTGCACCGCCACCGTCAGTGTCAGCCAGTTTGCCGTGGCATACGGAGCTCCATCGCAGTCTTTAACACTGGTAGCATGCCGCGACAGCGTGGACGTGAACCGTATGTGTAGTTGACGGACTTTGAGCGAGGGCGTATAGTGGGCATGCGGGAGGCCGGGTGGACGTACCGCCGAATTGCTCAACACGTGGGGCGTGAGGTCTCCACAGTACATCGATGTTGTCGCCAGTGGTCGGCGGAAGGTGCACATGCCCGTCGACCTGGGACCAGACCGCAGCGACGCACGGATGCACGCCAAGACCGTAGGATCCTACGCAGTGCCGTAGGGAACCGCACCGCCACTTCCCAGCAAATTAGGGACACTGTTGCTCCTGGGGTATTGGCGAGGACCATTCACAACCGTCTCCATGAAGCTGGGCTACGGTCCCGCACACCGTTAGGCCGTCTTCCGCTCACGCCCCAACATCGTGCAGCCCGCCTCCAGTGGTGTCGCGACAGGTGTGAATGGAGGGACGAATGGAGACGTGTCGTCTTCAGCGATGAGAGTCGCTTCTGCCTTGGTGCCAATGATGGTCGTATGCGTGTTTGGCGCCGTGCAGGTGAGCGCCACAATCAGGACTGCATACGACCGAGGCACACAGGGCCAACACACGGCATCATGGTGTGGGGAGCGATCTCCTACACTTGCCGTATACCACTGGTGATCGTCGAAGGGACACTGAATAGTGCACGGTACATCCAAACCGTCATCGAACCCATCGTTCTGCCATTCCTAGACTGGCAAGGGAACTTGCTGTTCCAACAGCACAATGCACGTCCGCATGTATCCCGTGCCACCCAACGTGCTCTAGAAGTTGTAAGTCAACTACCCTGGCCAGCAAGATCTCCGGATCTGTCCCCCATTGAGCATGTTTGGGACTGGATGAAGCGTCGTCTCACGCGGTCTGCACGTCCAGCACGAACGCTGGTCCAACTGAGGCGCCAGATGGAAATGGCATGGCAAGCTGTTCCACAGGACTGCATCCAGCATCTCTACAATCGTCTCCATGGGAGAATAGCAGCCTGCATTGCTGCGAAAGGTGGATATACACTGTACTAGTGCCGACATCGTGCATGCTCTGTTGCCTGTGTCTATGTGCCTGTGGGTCTGTCAGTGTGATCATGTGATGTATCTGACCCCAGGAATGTGTCAATAAAGTTTCCCCTTCCTGGGACAATGAATTCACGGTGTTCTTATTTCAATTTCCAGGAGTGTATTATGAAAAGAAATTCTTCTGAATATCTTAAGTTGTTAAACTTTCACTTGAATTTTAGAAATAACTTTCCAAGCATTCTTTATCATTTGAGGAGCATTTTTTTTCAAAACTGGATAAACACAAAAATGTATAACTTTGAGGAAACACATTTTTTTAAATATCATACCAAAATATGAATTACATAAAGGAAGTAATTTAACATTTATACAGCTCTTCTAGGCATGATTCCAACTATGTGTTTAATTTTGGTAAAATTTTCATTGTTTATTTCAGAACAGAAGGACAAATTTTCCAAGTCTTCTCAAAAGTTGATAAATGCAATAATGGAAGTTAGAAGTTTTATCAATATACAATTCTAATTACTTTTTTCCATCTCTTTTTACCTTTAACATTAATTACAAAAAGCTACTTTACTGTTAATTATGCACAGAAATGCAACAATGTACTACAGTATAACAATTAAGTATCATGAATGTTTGATACGAAAAAACAACGGCAAATTCAATTGAAATGCAACATAAAATACTGACTACAATACTAAACTGGAAATCTATTGATCACTTTCAACAATGTCCTAATAAGACTTTTCTGTTCCTTCTGGTATGTAAAAATGACTCATACATTTGAAGGCATACTTTTTCTTTTCGTTGCTGACCATGGTCCCTTTTTTCCAAGTTGGCTGTTGTTCTCATCTCTTGGCTGCAGTTTCTGGATATGTGTACCTCAATGTCTACATTGCTTCCTTTCTTCCTTTATAAGTGTCTAACACTGACAGCAGTACCTTCCTCTTAGACTTTTCATAAGCCATCACTCACTGAGCAGTTATTTTGAAAGGCATCTTAGATCGTAGGGCTTTTAGTACATTGAATTTGAGAACCTTATCTTTCCTATCTTTATTTAGCACTTTGATGACACCTTGTCATTCTGGCACATTATAGTATATAGTTGGGTATGAATCATAATGCACAAGTTGTATAGTCAGACCTGTCTTGAATAGAATACTTCACCTATGGATAACTTTGGTATTGGCTGAATCTGTTGTATATCAAAACATATTAACCACATTCCTATTTCCTCCTTCATTATTACATAGTGCTCCTCTGCCTGAAGGTTCTGTAACCTATGGTTTGTTATTCATTTATTTATTTGCTCCATATCTTGTTCCTTTTAAGAGTCTGTCTTTGGACATCCCTGATGTTGCTTGAAATATTGCAGCACATAAAGGTACAATCTGGCCAGCTTTTATCTTTGTGCTTCACTTTATTAAAACGGTAGTCTTCCTTTTTGCTTCTTTCTTAATACTCCTTTGCCATGACCAAGCCTGCTTAAAATGACCAATACTAAGAAGTTTATGTGGTTGTGGTATCCAATAATTTAGTTCCATTGTTGGTTCAGGTGCCAAGTGCTTGGTCTCTCAAAACCAGAACACAGTTTGCATTTATTGACTTCTGCTTTAACTGGCTGGGAGCAAACACTGCACTTGGCAAACACTCATTGGTTCCAACACCCTATAACAGCAGCAGATATCAGCTTTCAACAAATCCAATTCAATAAGTCATGCAATGCAGTAAGTAGGATTTGTAACTACAAAAAGCTAAAGTTTGAATAATTCAGCATTTGAAGCTTCCTGGCAGATTAAAACTGTGTGCCCGACCGAGACTCGAACTCGGGACCTTTGCCTTTCGCGGGCAAGTGCTCTACCATCTGAGCTACCAAAGCACGACTCACGCCCGGTACTCACAGCTTTACTTCTGCCAGTTTCTCGTCTCCTACCTTCCAAACCTTACAGAAGCTCTCCTGCGAACCTTGCAGAACTACCTTAGATGGTAGAGCACTTGCCAACGAAAGGCAAAGGTCCCGAGTTCGAGTCTCGGTCGGGCACACAGTTTTAATCTGCCAGGAAGTTTCATATCAGTGCACACTCCGCTGCAGAGTGAAAATCTCATTCTGGAAACATCCCCCAGGCTGTGGTTAAGCCATGTCTCTGCTATATCCTTTCTTTCAGGAATGCTAGTTCTGCAAGGTTCAAAGGAGAGCTTCTGTAAAGTTTGGAAGGCAAAGGTCCCGAGTTCAAGTCTCAGTCAGGCACACAGTTTTAATCTGCCAGAAAGTTTCATATCAGCGCACACTCCACTGCAGAGCAAAAATCTCATTCTGGAATTGAGCATTTATTGACTTTTGAAAAAATACTCTTCATTTGTTACAACAGAAAAAAATTACACAGCCCTTTTCCATACAAGTAAAAATGGGTAAATTGTAAATTTAAAATTAACGGTAACTATGATTCGGCTGGCATGGAAGGGAGCAGGGTTGGGGTGAGTGTAGCCATTAACACAATGTGATGTACAAAGGAGGCTGAGGAGTTCAATTAAAACCTTCTATCACAAAATCACAATAATTTGTTATTAATTCTAATGTTCCTCATTTCAAATAACAACAGAGAGAGAAAGAGAGAGAGTATGCATGAGAAAGACAAAGAAAATCTGCTGATCCAAAAACAGTGGTTTTCAGTGTCTGTGGGATGAATTTTGTCTTATTTATTGATTTTTCTTTTGAATTGCCCCTTTTAAATTTGTACTGGCGAGGAGTCTTGTTGTGTAGTAGTTAATGATCTTACAATTTTCTACATGCTAATTTTTGAATATTTTACCCAGAATGTTAAAGCAACAAATGGGTTAATTTGATTTAGGTATCACTGGATCCTTGCTGTACATGTAACTGATTACTGTCACCTCACCTTTGTTCTTAGGTGCAGGCACCATTGTGCAATGTGCACTCATTACACAGTTCACTTAAAAAGAAAATAAATATAATATAGTCATGTTGAAACTTCTGATTGTCATTTATACAGCCCCCTGAATAAGATATTGATCTATTTATATGATTTATGCCAGCTCAGGATGTGCCAGTATTTCCAAATATAATATTGCCATACAGAACTTAGTTTTAAGACTAATTTTTTGCTCTATTATATTAACTTTGTAATGGATATGAACTGCACACACTAAATTTACCTATCTTTAATCACAAAACAGTCAAGAACATAATTTGTAAGAGTTGTTTTCAGTTTATTGGGCACTTTTATACATACCTCAGAATTATTTCAAATGAATAAATGCAGTTGAGATTAAACATAAATGGAAAAACTGATATGAAAAAGTATCCAGCCCTAAAATTAAAAATACCTGCAGATGGTGATAGCACATAGTTTAAACTGGCAATGCTTATGTTCAGCTTACATCTTGTTGTAACCCTACATCTACTTCTACATCTACATCCATACTCCACAAGCCACCTGACGGTGTGTGGCGGAGGGTACCTTGAGTACCTCTATCGGTTCTCCCTTCTATTCCAGTCTCGTATGCTCATGGAAAGGATTGTCAGTATGCCTCTGTGTGGGCTCTAATATCTCTGATTTTATCCTCATGGTATCTTCACGAGATATACGTAGGAGGGAGCAATATACTGCTTGACTCCTCGGTGAAGGTATGTTCTCGAAACTTCAACAAAAGCCCATTCCGAGCTACTAAGCGTCTCTCCTGCAGAGTCTTCCACTGGAGTTTACCTATTATCTCCATAACACTTTTGCAATTACTGAATGATCCTGTAATAAGCGCACTGCTCTCCGTTGGATCTTCTCTATCTCTTCTATCAACCCTCTCTGATACGGATCCCACACTGCTGAGCAGTATTCAAGCAATGGGCGAACAAGTGTACTGTAACCTACTTCCTTTGTTTTCGGATTGCATTTCCTTAGGATTCTTCCAATGAATCTCAGTCTGGCTTCTGCTTTACCGACGATCAACTTTATATGATCATTCCATTTTAAATCACTCCTAATGTGTACTACCACATAATTTGTGGAATTAACTGCTTCCAGTTGCTGCCCTGCTATATTGTAGCTAATTGATAAGGGATCTTTCTTTCTATATATTCACAGCACATTACACTTGTCTACATTGAGATTCAATTGCCATTCCCTGCACCATGCATCAATTCGCTGAAGATCCTCTATCGTTGTCTACATGGTGATGCAGTTTATTAAACAGCGAATGCCACTGCAACTGGCCTAAAGATGCTGCCTCATGTTGGGACAGATGGATGCACAAAGCAGTTGTATACAAGTCAGAGTGCTGGGCTCTTTGGACATTTTGGAAATTTGTGGTATGAGACTATGGGACCAAACTGCTGAGGGCATTGTTCCCTCTTTGGACATCCTAATGTTTACGGAACTTATGGGTTACTTCATCATCAGACTGTGTCTCTCTGTCATGTGTTTACACTGTTTATATCATCATTTAGCATATCAGTGGAAGCAAATAAAAAGTTGCTTCGTGGGAATTCTGATACTGTGTTTGCGCAACATTAAATATTTTTCTCAATAAGTGCAGTAATCCACTCAGTGTATTTCATTTTGTGACTCACTATGGCCAGTATGTCAGTAGAAGAAATTCTTCAGCCTCTTCTGGAACAGCAGTGAGCTCTCACTGACCAGTAGCACGCTCTCTTCTATCTACTAAACGAATCTAGTGGCATCACTGACATGCCAGAGTTCACCGTCATTCATGAAATCCCTACCATTTCCTCAATATGGTGATACTGTGGAAAATTGGGTCACTTACAAAAAAATGTCTTCCACAACATTTTCAAGCTTTTGTTGTCTGTGACCCAGTAATGTGTAAGGCTTTCTTTTTGTCATGGATTTCTCGTCATGTTTCTCACTTTTTGTGCCAGCTTGCTTCTCTTCAGGAACCTATCAGCCTCTTTCTTGATGAAATGTATCAGTTGATCTCAAACTACCACTGCAAACATACTCATGTTATTGCTGCTTGCATTGAGTTCTACCATTGTCAAAGGCAGCCACAACAGTCATACAGAGCGTGGGCAGTTGAGTTTCATGGGTGTAGTTGTCATTGCCGGTCTCTTCCTGACACTCACAGTGGATCATATGCTGATTCGATGATACATGACGCCATAACATGCCTGGCACCCAGTAGAGAAGTCGATGAACACACCTTACCATGTGAAAGTCCCTCTCTCACAAAGGTTTTGAACATTGCCCAGTCTTTTGAAGTATCTAGGGAATCAGGAAATCAGATACAAGGTTGGTGTGAAGTAGCTGCCGTTGCTTGTCCTTGTCAGCCACTGTCAGTTAGCTCATGTGGGAGTGGTGTGTGGGTGGGGGACAGGGTATGGGGAGGGGGGGGCGGAGATGCTATCACAGTCACGTAACTACGTAACTGCGGCCTCTGCGCCCCATGGGGCAGCACTGTTTTATACAGCAACAGCAGTCAGCATCACAGCAGTGGCCATGTGCACCACTCAAATTGTGTCCTTATTGCTTTGTTCCACAAGAGTAGGCTGCATGCCCAAAGCATTGGGCAACCTGCGACTATTGTAAAAATAAGGAACATATTGTGTTTGTGTCCAACTCATAGTCTCACTTATCAGATATGAACGTGGATGTGAACAGTGCCTCCCCTGTAATGGAAGCTGCAAACAAACTTTATATTGAAATACCTGTTTTGGACAAAATGTTAAAAATGCAAGTGGACACAAGTGCAGCAGTGACTTCATTAAATTCTCAAACCTATATGGATCTTGGGTCACCAGCATTGACCTTGGTCTCTTGTCATCTGAAAAATTACAACAAACAACAAATACCCAACTCTGGACAGCTTTCAGCTTTCTACCCACATAGCAGTGCAAAGTAGTGGTTTGGTCATTGACCTTTCTAGTGGTAGATGATGCCACAGTTTTCAGGTTCCCTACTTCTGATCAAGTGCATCTGGTATCAGAACAAGTTCTTTACGAACAACTGGATGTGCTACCTTCAGAATTTTTCACACAATTTTCTCCCGAGGAAGTTCTCAACAGGTTTGTGAAATGTTACAATAATCTCATACAATATTTCTACTTGGAGTAGCTGTCAACACTCTGATTGCTAATGGCAAACTACATTTCACCACACCAAACATGATCAAGTTCATAGAATGGTTAAAAAAAAAAAAAAAATCTCATCATGAGAGTTAAATGATAAATTTACAATTTTTCATATAATTTAGTAACTGTTGTGAAAAAATAATCACAATTTGAGGATACTGGTAGCACTCATAGATTGAACACTAGGAATAAAACCAGTTTCCTTCATCTGCAACTTAAACTTGCTCATGAAAAGGCAAGGTATGCAGCTATAAAAATATTTGACCATGTCACACATGAGATATAGACGCTATTAGTTAAAGAAAGTTTTAAAAGAAAACTGATATAACTCCTGACTGACAACTCCTTCCACAGATGATTTTTTGCATAGATAATATGTGTGTACGACTGCACTGAGGATTCAGATTAAAGAAAAAAAGCCTGATGCTTAAGTGATCAGCATGCAGTCATTTCTCGTAAAGCATCTGACAAGTTCTATATCACAAGAAATTGTTGCAAATATGATATATGGAAAACATGAACAACTGACAAACTGACTGGCATATCAAAGAACACCTGGGTACACAGTAGAACTAAAAACACAATGCTCCATGGACTGCTATGTCCTATTTCAGAATGAGAGAATATTATCCATAGTCAACCAATACAAAACTGAGAAAGTACATTTGCTAAATTGTAGGTTGTATAAAATGAACAACCAGAACATGAAATAATAAGCAGGGGCATCAGGATCAAAGAGTAAAATGCAAAGTAATTTTAAAAATTGCCATGATTCTGTAATTGTCCATAGAGATCAGATTATAAGTCTTATGAATGTAACTGTACTCGATCATTTTTAAACATCTTAAATAATTTTAACATGTTTCCCTCACATAAGTGGCAATATCTGAATAAGAAATAAAACAAAAGTCACATAAACAACATATTTACAGAGCCTGACACTTGATGCTGAGTGGAGGACATCAGTGGCCACAGCAGAGTCTCATAACTGACGCACAAACTATTGTGGCCTGACCTGGTGGTGAAACATCCATCAGTATCCATATAGCAATCAACATGTTAATTATGTAGTGAGTGATGTACAAATTTCATGAAGTATTATTAGTTTAGTTGCAAATGTTTTGGATTGATATTTGTTATAGTTATCAGTATCCAGAATGAAACCACCACATTAAATTCTGTTAAAAATATGAAATTATGTTGTATCAAGAATATGTATTCCACAAAATCTCTACAGAGATGAAAGTTAATTGTACTGAAATTCACAAAAATTATTTGATAACTCCTTGTACACATGTGTGGAAAAATTAATTTTGATTCCATAAAATACTGTTTTTTATATAATTATCCATAATAGGAAGTTGTCAGTTACAGAACAATTCATTATATACTTGAAATTTATTTAAATTACAGATATTATCTTTATTTGATAAAATATTAGTTTCCAAAAATATACACCTTTTTAAATTCATGTTCTAATTAGAAAATTTATTTCATTTATTTATGTATTCATTTAACCTGATTGGTTTCCTCAGCTTCTCTCTTAAATTGAACCAGGGTATCACACACAATATTTTTTTATGTCATGGCTACCTAAGAAATAAAAATAATTTTAGTATAACAAATAATCAAAACCAAGTATTTATAGAACTAAAAATGATATGCAGAGACATTGTGAATGAATAGTACTAACTAAGAATTAATAATGATGATATCGTAGTGCCTATGAAATTCTAAATTGTGATGCAAAGTTGCTATGGACATGTATGCATGTCTAAAGGAACTTTGTATTATAATTTAGAATAACACAGGCACTGCAATATCACATTTATCTGTTGACACTGGGCAAGCGATTTTCAAGTAAGATGTCTCACCTGTACAGGAATATACATAACGGATGCACGGGTACAGGTTATAGATGCATGGTTGATTACATATTGGAGTTTGGGTCTGAATGTGAGTTGTGGGTGGATAGTGAAATGCTTAGGTGATGGCTAGCAATAAGTGGAGAAACTGGGGTTGAGTGCCGGTCCAGTACAAATTTTCATTGTCGTCATTCCATTCTACAGCTGATGGTTGTCTATATTCACAGTTGCAAAAACATTAAAAGAATTAATACAGTTAGTAGAGGCAGCACTTCTACTACTGCTGATGCTGCTGCCACTAATAATGGTAATAATAATAATAATAATAATAACAGTAATAATAATAATAATAATATTAATAATGACAGTGATAAATATGAAAAGTATTTATGCATATACAAAATTGAAGTTTTGTAATATAGCGAGTTCTGAGGGAGGGAAATTTAAGTAGACTGCACCAGCTAAGAGCCATAAGATATGTGGAAGACCTAGCTGGAAAGAAGGATTTAATGCAGCAATGAGTTCGTACAGTGACAAATGTAGAATTATTTTTTCCTCAGTAGATAATATGTGATTAACTGTCCTTTAAAACTGGACAAGTTATTCACTTCTCTGATACAGTAGGCATAAAATAAAATGATTATAGGACTTAATACTGAACCCTGGATGACATCCGACACTAGCAGTTTCAACTGTGAGTTTATGGTGCTGGACATGATGCATTTCTGGTGGAGAGTCAGTTATGAGCAAAATCACTGCACTGCAGTTGTCAAGATATGTGAGTTGCTAAATTTGGAAATTAAAATGTCAAATGCTTTGCTGGGACCTAAAAAGCATATGATAGTCACGTCTGGTCTATCCATGGGAAGCTTTAAGTCACCTGTTACCTTTATTAGCGATGATGCGGTGCTACAATGTTCATGAAAATCTGATTGGTGTTCATCTAGAAGGCTGTTTGTGGTTAAGTAGTTGGTTACCTGGTCATGGATGCATATCCTAAGGCCATTGGATAGTGCCAGAAAATTGTTAACAGGTCAGTAACTAGGGAGTGCTGTGACAACCTCCTTTATAGGTGAGGACTTCACAAGTACGTTTCTGTGTCTCAACAAAATCACTTGTTTTCAAGGAGTGGTTCAAGATATCTGAGGGAATAGGATATAGTTGTAGGTAAACAACTAGAATTCTCTCAGATACAGATATATTAGCACTTCGCTTCTACACAGATACAAGTCAGGAGGCTAACTGCCATTAGCGGCCAACATCCTCCCAAAGCCCTCTCCTCAAAGATAGCACACTTATACACTGAACAAATATCGATATTTATGGTGCTCTAAGCCACATAGCCCCCCCCCCCCCTCACTAAATGGAGTACGTAACTGTGAATGGGGGGAGGGGGGGGGGGAGTGAGAAGTTAGGAAGGTAACGTACAGTTCTTCCACGTCAGGTGGACTGGTAAAGGAGACTGGGGGCTGAAACCCGGTACATCGACGCTGAAGTCAGCAAGCGACGCCGGCGGCTGAAGACGACGTCCCGTCCTGGAGTGGAGGGGTAGCACTTAGTCAGCAGGCAGGTGGAGAATCACCTTGCCAGAAGGCCTAACAAAGGCACGTAAATTGCCTCACGCAACACTTGTGCTCAATTTAGAGTGACGCGCCACACGACTTTCTGCACTTCCTCCCTCAACATGGTCACACGTGAGTACCACACACACCGTATCGCCATCTACGACAACAGATAATTTATGTATGTCATCAGGGTGTACATGTGTTGTGAATTCTTGGGTGGCACCTGTACGAGCAATGGTAGGGAGGCAGCGAGGAGTGGGAAAGCCATGGCAGGGGGAAGCATCTGCGAAGAGGGGGGTGGCAGGTGCACTGGACTGCGCAGGCAACAACCTCGGGCGATCAGCTGATGGACGAGGGAGTGTGACCGAAGGCAATGAGGAGCCAGCATGGATTGAATGGCGTGACAAAGAGCTGTCACACAAAGATGGTAACACAATGTTAGAATCCGAGTGGTTGGCAGTTCGACTGTGAGGGCTGTGAGGAGTGAAACCTCGAAAAGATTGGCCACTCGAATTAGATGAACATGGAGAAGAAGCAGTGCTCGGCAGAGAAGCATGCTGTGGAGAATCAATACCCGAATGTATGGTATGAGAAGATGGATGGCCGCTCAAAGCAGGAGTGGGAGAAATAGGGGCAGAATCAGGGAGGTTCACCTGAGGTTCAATGAAAGCTGGTTTCACTCGGTTGAGTGAGACCGTGGTTACAGAGTCTTTTATGAGGAGATCCATGTTATTCTCAGAGCGTTTGATGACCTTGTAAGGACCTGTGTAGGGCAACTGAAGCAGGGCTTTGATTGAGTTGTCTCTGAGAAACACGTACTCACAAGAGTCTAGCGTGCGCAGTTCGCACACGTGCGGAGGTGTAGGAGTAGCCGGAGGTGGCGGTTGAATTTTGCTGCAGTGCAAGCGCACTCGCTCAAGAAGTGAAAGGAGTTCAGAGGGCCGTGGAAGTGGGCTGGGAGTGCATAATTCTCCAGGCAAATCCAGAGGTTGGCCATACACAAACTCGGCTACAGAACCCTTGACGTCTTCCTTGAAAGTCGCACGAAGGCCAAGAAGCACAAAGGGCAGTGCTTCTGTCCATAGTGAGTCATGGCAATGCAAGGCAGACTTTAAGGTGCGATGCCATCGCTTGACAAGCCCATTGTTTTGGGGGTGGTATGCGGAAGTATGAATTTTGACAATACCACACATTTTACATAAGTCAGAGAAAACTGAAGACTCGAATTGTCGTCCCTGGTCAGTGGTGAGGTAAACAGGTGAGCCAAATCTAGAGATCCATGAATCTAAGAATGCTCAAATTACTGTCTCAGAGGTAATGTTCAGAATAGGCACAGCCTCAGCCCACCGAGTCATCCTGTCAATAGCTGTAAACAAGTAACGGAAACCCTCGGAGGGGGGGCAAAGGGCCTACGAGGTCCACATGAACATGGTGAAACCGGCCTGGTGGTTGGGCAAAACAGCCAAGGGGTGGGGAAGTGTGCCTGGAAACTTTGTTTTGTTGACACAACATGCATGCCCTGGCCCATAACTGAGAGTCGCGGCACATGTCTCTCCAGACAAACCGTTCAGATAGCAGACGGGTGGAAGCTTTGACACTGGGGTGTGCTAATGTGTGTAATTTGTCAAAGACCTGGCACTGAAGCGGCTTAGGAATGAATGGCTGCAATGTACCAGTTGATTCATCACACCACACTAAGTCAGATATGCCAGGGAAAGTAGAGCATACCGGTTGGAGAGAGGAGCTGTGGTCCAAAATCAACTGCATGGTATCGGGGTCTGCCGATTTAACTGAGGTAGGTCCGTTAAGTCAATTAACGTTGTGACAGCACCAATGCGTGAGGGAAAATCAGCAACCACATTGTCCACTCCTTGGATGTAGCAAATGTCATTTGTAAATTGCAAGATGTAATCGATGTGACAAAAGGGTTGTGGGGGCGGATCAGCCGCAGGATTTTTTTATGGCAGGAACCAACGGCTTGTGATCAGTGAGCACATAGAAATCTCGTCCCTCAACATCAGTTCTGAAGTGTCTTATGGCCTCGTAAACTGCAAGTAATTCTCTGTCAAATGCTGAGTATTTCTTCGGCGTGTTGTTTAGCTTTTTTGAGAAAAACTGCAGGCGGGTCGTAACATCATTGTATGTCTGACTCAGTACTGCGCCAACAGCATTGCCACTAGCATCAGTAGTGATAAACATTGTGGCGTCTGCACATGGCTGAGCAATAGTGGCAGCGGAGGCCAATAGCAGTTTGAGTTCGTTAAATGCCTTGTCCATGTCTGGTGTCCATGGGACCTGGTGGGTGCCAGAAGTGTGTGGGCCAGCGAGAACATCTGTGAGAGGAGCCTGCACCACAGAAGCAGCTGGCAAATGTTTATGGTAATAATTAACTGTTACGATGAACCTGCGTAATTCCCTATAGGTCTAGGGGTGTGGCATCTCGAGAACAGGTTTGATCTTGTCCTGCAGTGGTGTCAGACCGTCCGACGACACAAAATAACTTAGGAATGTGATGGATGACTGGTGCAATTGAGTCTTTTTATTGCTCAGTTCAATACCAGCGGCTGCTAAAATATCTGTCACGACTTGAACACGCTCCTCACTCTGTTCCAAAGTAGAAGCAAAAACCAATATGTCGTCCATGTATACGAAACAAAAGTCTAGATGGGATAAAGTTTGATTGATGAAACACTGCCACGTTTGGGGGGCGTTTTTCAACCCAAATGGCATAAATTTTTTATTGAAACAGCCCGAAGGGAGTGGTTATGGCAGTCTTTTCAATATCCTCCGGAGCCATGGGAATCTGATGAAATGCGTGCTTACAGTCCAAAACAGAGAAGTACTTTGCACCTGCGAGCGCACGTTTGAAGTCCGCAATGTGTGGGATCGGGTATTTATCAATGATGGTGCGGGCATTTAAATGCCTATAATCTTTTGGTCAAACAGGATAGGACTAGCCCAGCAACCAGAAGAAGGTTCAATTACTTCCTTTTGTAATAGATCATCTAATTGTTCTTTTGGAATTTTCATAAATTCTGGCTTGAGGCGGCATGGGCGTTTCGATATGGGTGGCCCATTGGTTAGACATAACCAATGAACTGTGCCATTAGTGACTACTGCAATACGTGGTGCAGCACGACAGTCAGATGTCCGTGAAGTGGAGCAGGCGGTGGTGTACGGGCAAAGCTGTGGTGCTGAGGGCACGGAAGTACAGTTGTGCCAACCACTCGTAGGCTGCTTAAAGGCCGCACACGTGTTAGCATGGGCGAGGTTGGTACACTGATTCTTGGTAGCTGGCCATGCCGCTACGAGCGTTGTAGGCACGAGTGGGCATGGCCGAACAGCAGATGGCCGTAGTTCATTGCCACGAGCTTGGGAAGTTAATTGTCCATGCGGAACGCAAGGAACATGAGCACTCAGGCATACGCTGTCAGTAGAAGAGGGGGTGCTGACACAGTTTACAGAGTTCACAACATTGTCGTTAATGTGCGCGGGCACGGGAACACCAGATTGGCGTGAACTGAACTTGTCTGTAGCCGACGAGTTGTCTACTTGTAGTGTCACGAGGCATTGTTGTGTGGAGGCCAACTCGTGGTGTATGTTGCGGAGATGCAGCAGCATTTCCATATGTTCCATCCGCAACTTCGAAGACTTGGCGCGCTCCACTAGCCACTTGTTTGTCCAAGATTGCAGCTCCAAGATAGGTTTAAACACTTCTTAGCACAGCACACATGTGTGGTGTTAGCCGAGCTGTCACTCAGTGGAGCGAAAGGAATATGTTTGTTTAGTGGGAGGTAAAACACAGTATTTTGCACAAAATCTAGTGACAACTGATAGTGCTTGAGGAAATGAATTCCGAGGATAGGTTCTTCTATTGTTGACACTAAAAACGTCCACTCCAGCTTCCACTCTGGCGAAAGTTTCACTGTATACAGAGTAGAACCCAAACACTGTAGGGTAGGCAAGTTCACTGCACGAAGTACTGTTTTGTGTGGTTGCACTTTATTGGTTGCTAGGCGAACCGGCAGCAAAGAGACGTCTGCGCCAGTGGCTACCAGTAAGCGTGCACCTGATTGTAAATCGCGAACATAGACTCGACCACACTTACTGTTGTTGTCCGAAACGGAATGCAACGTTGGATGGTGCCCGTTGTTTACATCACAGGAGGTGGCACCACAGCCTACCTGCGGTTGGAGTTTGGGTAAGAACACGGTGACTGTCATTTGCGAGCTTGCTCCCCAAATCTTGCGTGGAAGAAACAGTAAGTTTGGGCGGGCCTGTGCTGCTGTGGGTAGTTGCTAGGTGACGCAGTATGTGACCCAGGGTCTTCCACAGAGGCCGATGCACTCTCGTGGGGATTTGAAGGTGCAGGCAGGGCAGCTAGTTTAACAAACTTGTTATTAGCAGCACCAGACAAGGGCGTGGTGTCAGAAAGCTTCTTAGTGCGGTTATGTCCAGAATGCAGTGCACGGAGCTCACGTTGTCTGGCGGAGTATGCTCTGTTGGTGGCGCGTAAACGTTCATTTACTGGCCTATCTTCATACACAGAGATTGCAGTCTGGACAGGCAAAGGCAGCTTTTTTGTCCAGATTTCTGCGAGCATGTCATCAGGCATAACTTGCTCATCGACGAGAAGACGGATGCACCGCCACAGCTGGGATGGAGACCTGTCGCCGAGACACTCTTCGTAGATGAGCTGTCGCACATTTTCTCTCCTGGTTTTTGAGATGCTCCAGTATCGTCTGTTTCGCCACAGCATACTTCCCTGCTAGGGGGGTGCTTTGACCAGGTCATAAATTAAATCGACGTGGTCATGAAGATGGTTCATGAGGCAGGCGAAGCATATGTTGTCGTCCAAGGCACAGACATTGAATGTTTGCTCAACCAGGTCAAACCAGAACTCCGGGTGAGCAGGTTTGAAGTCTGGTAGTTTCAGCAGATTCGGCACTGCAGTCACTGCGGAGGTGCGCCTATTTCTTCAGACAGAAGTAGAGCCTGCAGAAGATAGCAAGTCCAAATTATTGGCGTCCCGTAATGCAGGTATCGCAAAATTCACTTCATGCTGGGGGGGGGGGGGGGGGGGGGGGGCGTCTGAGAAAGCGACGGACGGACATTCGAACAGTGTGAGGATCGTAGTCAAAATGTGCGTTCTCATTGACGTGGTAGCTCGGAGAGAAGCCACAAGTACTTAAGTATGCCGGTGAATGTCCGTTATGCACACTGTATTCACTCGACCGTGAGTGGTGGGGCTGGTTGTAGATGTCCGGGTAATTACTGTCCATCACAGAATTGTTGACTTGATTAGAAGCAACACAAGGATCCCACACATGTCCATTAGGATGCACACTCAGTGTGATATTTGCTGTTTGGTGAGCATTGAACATCTGTCGACTAGCCGGCGCGGAAGGATACACATGTGGCAGGAACTGATTTGAGTTTTAATTTACTACTGGATTTTTCAAAGTAGCAAAACTTCGCTCGACGCCAAAAACTGTATTGAATTGTGCGTTCAACACAGGAGTTGGAATGTTCCAAACAACACCCTGTGGAGAACATGTGGGAAGGTCTAGGCTAACAAAGCCAGAGTCCGCGACCATTGGCGGTTGGAAGAAACTGGCGGCACTCAATGAATTCCACTGCTTGTTCCGGCTGAAGGATTCCAAAGAGTTTTGCGGCATGTCTACTATGACGGCACGAGTGCTGGAGAGATGTTGCTGAAATCTAGGCAGTGGTGAGTGCTGAAAGGCCATTGTCTGAAGTTGAACAACGGCCCTTGCGATCGCGAAGAAACCCGACGTGGTAGGCACATAAATAACTTTCGGGCGGTAACTCGGACGCGCATTACACAAAAAATGGGGTTACCAGTGAGGGAATAGGATAAAGTTGTAGGTAAACAACTAGAATTCTCTCAGATACAGATTTTTTAGCACTTCGCTTCTACACAGATACAAGTCTGGATGCTAACTGCCGTTGGCGGCCAAAATCCTCCCAAAGCCCTCTCCTCAAAGATAGCACACTTATACACTGAACAAATATCGATATTTATGGTGCTCTAAGTCACATATCCATTACAGCAGGCAGCAGAGTTTCAGAAAGAGGTTTCATCATTTTGATTGTGATGCCATCAGCTAGATTAGGTGATAATCTGATATGCATGATAGTTCTTTTGGCAGTATCGCAAATAACACTTTTTAGGTAGAATTTATAATGGCTGCCACCATTTATCCCCATGAAGTAACCAATTAAGTATCTGTTTCATTTGTGGTTCAGATGTAATTGTAGGTAATTTGAAGCACTGGTTGAGTTCATTGACTGGAAAAATGGGATCAACCCCAGCTTTTATGTTGTCTGTATAAACTTCAGGTCTTTCCATAGGACTGCTGGTCTATGAGCATGTATGAATTTAGCATTTGTAGCAGCTTCATTGATTTTGTATGCCCAGCGTGCAATGCCTGAGATATTCATGAGTTGTTTTAGTTTATCATTTTACCGAAGTGTGGGTTTCCTTGCTACTTTTCAGTTTTTGGAGAAGCATATAATTCATATAGTTGAGTAAATGTGTAAGCAATACCATGAAGTTTTTTATTTATGACTCAGAATGAAATAGAAGTCATCCTCAAACTATTTAGTATGCCTCATTTGCAAGTTCAGATAAATTAAGGCATCGAAAGTCTCTATAAGTAGTCAGTTGTAGTTTCTTTCTGGGATATTCTATTATGAAAATTATGTCAGGGTCAGACACACCACATACAAATATTTGGGAGGTACAATTTACTCTGTTTGGTGATTTTGTTGAAAACACATTAAGGAAAGTATTACTACTGGTCATGTGATAGGTAGGTGCAAAGTGAAAAAGCATCAAATTTGAAGAAGTGCATACACTGAAAAGTTTGAAATGTTGTATGGAAAATTTATTTTAATCTCACTAGCTATAATTATGAGGGTCGTTAAATAAGTAAAGAGAAAAATTGGTCTGGGGAAAAAAAAACTGTTAGTAGGACAGGTTTTGTACTTTTATGGCTTTAATTTGGCATCACTGGGATGAGTCCTGATCAGCTGATGTATGAACAATATTTTGTTTATAAACTCAAAAATACATTTCAAGATGGTGAGTCTGCTTGAAACATCCACATTAGTTGAACAATGTTCTGTTATTTGGTTTTTACTTGCTGAATGTAAGAAATCAGTGAATATGTACTGTAGGAGATCAAAGTTTATGGTGAAGGTTGAACAAATCACGCAAAGTTTTACAAGTGGGTAGAGCAGCTCAAAAATGGTCACAACTCAGTGATTGACAAACACTGTTCTGGCCAACCAGTTGCAGTTTCAACTCCCTCATTTGAAAGTTGAATTGAAGACATTATTCGTGCTGACCGCCATGTGACTGTGTAATTGATATTTGATGAGGTTCAAGTTAGTATTGGTACAGTTCATAACATTATCTGTAACAAGCTGAAGCACTCCAAACCATGTGGGAGATGGGTCCCGAAGAACTTGACATGGCTACACAAGGTAACAAGGTTGAGAGTGTGCACAGAGCTAAAGGAACATTATGAAAGAGAAAGTGAGCACTTCGTCAACAAAATGTTAACTTGTGATGAAACTTGGGTTCACTATTATGAGTCAGAATCAAGAATACAGAGCATGGAGTGGAAGCACACCAACTCACCTCTCAACAAAAAATTCAAAACCCAAGCATCAGCAGTAAAAGTGTTGTTGACGGTGTTTTGGGATGCTGAAGGTCCAGTCTTTTCTGATTATCTTGAAGAGCAGTGTACAATGAATAGCCAATACTACTCAGATTTGCTTTCAAAAAAGGTGAAGCCAGCCATGAGAGAGAGACATCGTGAATCTCAAAGGAGATGTGTTACTCTCCAGCAAGACAATACATGTCCTCATATTGCTCAACTAACCCATGAAACCATTGACAAAATGGTCTGGGAAGTACAGCCTCATCCCTCTTACAGTCCTGATTTCGCACCTTGTGATTTCCATTTGTTTGGTGCACTGAAGGAGACATTACATGGGAAGAGGTTCCAGGACAACGAGGGCGTGAAAACATTTGTAGAAATTGGTTCAAACATCAAGGTAAAGAGTTCTTTGCAGCTGGAATTAAAAAGCTTGTAGGCCATTGGGACAAGTGCATAAATATTCAAGAGGATTATGTTGAAAAGTGTTGTTTTGTAAAAATAAACACTTTTTTCTTCCGACCCACTTGTCTCTTTAATTATTGAATGACCCTTGTATATGTTTATATGTTCATTTGACGCCTGAGTTGGTAGTTTTGAAACAGGATGACCTGCCTGTTTTAGGAGGTTTGTGGAGGACACCTATTAGGCACATGCTGTTAAGGGATTTATTTGTGGCAATTATAAAAGTTTACCGTATTCTCAAGTTTTGTTTAGTACAGTTCAGTTTATTTGTGTCAGCATCTCACATTCAGTTTTTGAATCTGGTGTAATGAGTCAACCAACAATTTTTTTCCTGGTGTATTATCAGTGTAGTGATGTGAAAAATTGTTTGGATGACAATAAACATCAAGACATGAAGTGCAGACATATATTTCAACCACTACTATAACAATCGTATCTGTTGGGCATTGAACTGGAATGTAGACAGAAAGATAAGTAAATTTTTTATCATTAGCAATTATTTCTTCCAAGTTATAATTATATGGTGTAACACTGGTGTTATATTTAACCAAACAGGCACTTACATTGCTTAATGCTCAACTTTATGGCTTTAATTGTTTGAGAAGAGATATAATACTATTCTCCACCACAGAAAATAATTATGCAGTACACTGATCAAGAATATTATGGACATTACTAAATCAGAATGTTTAAAATGGTAGCTGAAGGATATCTTTTAAATATACATTGGAGATTTAATTAGTTAACAGTGTGTAAAAAATTTCAACTATGTAATAGAAGTTAATAATAAGACAGATCTTTTGTTCTGAAATATACATTCAATATTTACTGTAGATCCTACAATTCCTGTGTAGAATAAAAATAATTTCCTTTCACCTTTCTGAGATCAGCATATAATTCATTTTATTTTGCTCTGGTTTTCTAGAGACACAAAAAGGGAACCATTAAGAATGTAGTGGAAAGGATGCAGTATCAAGTATCATCATGATCCTGATTATCACCATGGTCCCAATGTCAGCTAAATGTATGTATATATATGTTCTTAGTTTATTTATTTATTTCATGTCCCATAGATCCAGGCAGCAAGTGAATCACAAGGATATGGAACATGTCAAATTGTACAGAGTTGATATGTAAACTTACACAACGATAACAATATGAAGGAAATAAATGTGTGTGTGTGTGTGTGTGTGTGTGTGTGTGTGTGTGTGTGTGTGCAAATTTCAGATTGTGAATTGTGAGCAGTGACTCAGTGACTAGTGGTGAAATATTAATGAATAGTATGAAACTAGTTTTGATATTGTTTCTGTTCTGTATTTGCAAGCATTTGTAGAGAAGAATGTTGTGCACATCACAAAAATCCTTATGAAATAACAATAGAATTATGTGTACATTAGTTAACTTCTAGTTATAATTTATTTTTGAATTATCTGGCATTTATGATGCCAGTGTAAAAAGATATGTGAATAAATAAATCAGTGGCTAGCTAACTAACCATTTGGTAACATTTGAAATCTCCATGGGATAGTCTAAGAACTAAAACATCAAGAAAAATGTCAGAACTTTGGAATCATATTCAAAATTAGGGAAAATATTAATAGACGCAAAGGTAGACATTACTTGCAAAATTTAATACAATATTATTTTGGAAACATAGTTTATGTTTAACTTTGAACTTTAGAGATCAGGAGAAATTTGAATGTCCATGGGTCAAATGTACTTTCAAACTTGTATCAACAAATGAACATAAACTCCTTAAATACCACAAGGCATCAGGTATAAATGAAGTAGGGGTACTGGTAGTTGGACTATGAGACTCACTACAATCAGGGTGCTGGAGCCATCAGAAGCAGTCAGAAGAGACATTGCAGCAAAGAAGTCAGAGAAATCAACATTGGCGAGACAGGTAGTCACTGATCCCAGTTCTTGAAAAATCAGTCACGTGACCAACCAAATGACCGGTTCTTGCTACATCAGTGCCCTTCTGATGATGTTGATATAATTATGCTGTTCAGCAAAACAGTAAGAGTGTAAAAGCCAGATGTTATATCTGCTCATCCCATAAATTATGTGACTTAACAGCTGCTTGTAGGTTAAAGTGGTTCTAATGGCTTGTGTAACATTTTTTAAGCAGCAGCACCTAGTGGCCTTAATTCAGTTTTGAGGAGATAGTGAAAAAATCAGGCATTTGTGTGTGCTTTGACCAGCAAACAGCATGTGTTACCTAGTGAGAAGGAGTCATAATGGCAAATGTCTTTCAGGTTGTTGTGACACATGATGAGGGTAATGATGAGAATAAGAAAAATCGCTGTGTGAAAAGTAATGTTCTAGCTTTAATGTACTGTTGGTGCTAGAATTGTGGTCTTGCAATTAATACAATTATCATCTGTGGGAATGTGTTATGTGCAGGAAAATGTCCAAGTTGCACCTTGGTTTGGATTCCACACTGGACTGTAGGTCCCCTTATAATGGGCCGGGTAGGCAAGTAGTTTTATCGAATCAAAGTGAGGGCTTATTGTCTCTTATAGGAACATGCAAAGTAAAGTGCTGTGATGTTCAAACCATCCTTAAGGTGGAGTAAATCAGTACTCTACACTTTTATGAGTGTACTTTCTCTTTTTTAATACACTCTACAGTTATATCAATGTGACCACCTGTCAAAAGACTGAATAACCACCCTTTGCAGCATGGTCCACTATGAGACATGCGGTATGAGTCATTGAGGATCTGAGAGGTACTGAGGTATGCCAACTCTATTGCCATGGCCAGCTGTGCTAGGTTTCTCAGCTGAGGATCCATGGTAAGGACAGCCTTATCCAAGTGGTCCCACAGATTCTTGACTGTGTTTAAATACAGAGAGTTTGGTGGCCAGGGTAGTATGGTAAGCTCATCCTCATGTTTTTCAAACCAGGCACATACACTGTGAGCTGTGTGACATCTTTCATTGCCCTGCTGGTAGATGCCATCGTGCATAGGAGAAACAAAGAGCATATAGGGGTGGACGTGGTGTGCAAGAATAGATACACACTTGTAATGATCAACTGTGCCTTAGAGAATGACTACATCACTGAGAGAATGTCATGAAAACATTGCCCAGACTATAAAACTTTGAAGCTCTCTCTACCCACCAAGGACCATCTGTCATCTGCAAACATCACCTGCTGCCAATCAGTTGGTGCTGGCATGCAAATTACAGCCTCAATTGCCAATGAGTAACAGTCAGTATGGGTGCATGAACTAGGTGCCAGCTGCAGATACCCATACTCACCAACACTCACTGAACCGTCAGTTAGGAGATACTGTTGATAGCTTATTGATTCATCTGGATGAACAGTTCCTCATCAGTTGCATGTCTATTCAACCATCCACATGTATGCAGCCATCATTCACCCCTCTCATCTGTGACCAGTGGTTTTTCATAGTTGCCTTCACATAGGTTTTAGATAGTCTCATTCTGTCATGCACTATATTCTTTAACCAAGGTGGCATGTGAACAGTTAACAAAAGTAGTCAGTAAAGTAAAGAATCTTTGACTGTAGCTGGCATTAGTAACAGTATCAAAACGAGTATTACAACAGGCATATCTGTGATGTGACAATACATATTAGAAGTATATGTATTACTTACATTGATTTATATAAAAAGTTAGTACAAGAGCTGTAATATAAATGATGGGCCAAAATGTTATGATCACCTGCTAATAGCTTGCTGGAACAAAATACATCACTGATTCTGCATATCAAGGCTCCAACAGTTTCTTGGTAGATTTTGAAGGAATGTGGCATTAGATGTTAACCCCCAGGTTATGTAATTCATGTAAATAATGGGTCGCTTATTTGCATATGTGGTGATGGCATCCAATAGTGGTCCAGATGGGTTCAATAGGATTTACATTAGGCAAATTTGGCAGCAAAGACAGCAATGTGAGTTCACTATAACGCCCCTCAAACCACTGTAGCATGGTTCTGGCTTCAAGACGTTTACAATTATACTACTGGAAGATGACATTGCTGTTTTGGGAAGACATCTAGCATGAAGGGATGCTGGTAGTTCACAGCTGTCAGTGTGTCTTTGATCATTACCACTGGTCCCATGCATGAACATGAGAGTATCTCCCATATCTTAATACTGCTCCCACTAGTCTGTGTTCATAGCGTACTGTACATTTAAAGCTGCCATCCACATTAATGAGATGCCAGAAATCACTATCAATCCTACTTTATAGAGCATACAAGCCTCCAAATCCCATTGTCTGTGACAAATAGTATACATTCAAACATGTAGTGCCCAGTGGTAGTTTCACTGTCCTTCTAAGTCTTTCTGTAGATGCTCACAACAGCAGCACACGAACATTGAACAAACTGCACTGTTTTTGAGATACTCATTAACATCTGTCCTTTGTCAAAGTCGCTTATCTCAATGGATCTCTCCATTTGCAGCCCGTATCTTCTCTAAGATGATCCCCCGTCCGTGTCTGCTCCACTTGCATACTTTTGTTTCTGCATTACTAGCAGGCGGCATACAACATAGTGGTGGGCATTGGTCATAATGTTTTGGCTAATCAGTGTATAAGGATATAAGTTATACAGGGTGAGCACAAACTCTTATCCTAATTATAACAATTTATTACAGAATAACCGTTTGACATAATAATTTACATTTGATGCCATTACATAGGTTAGTGTTACTAGTTTTTTGTAAGACCACTTACGTTAGTAAACCTCAATGTGTGCCCTCTTGGTAGCTCGGAGAATGTCGAGCCAGTTTTTGAGTTCCCACAAGGTGTTTCTTCACATTTGTTCTGTCACAGTATCCACAGCAGCTTGTATCCTAGCCTTTAGTTCATCGATGTCAGCAACTGGTGTGACGAAGACTCTGTCCATGATGTAGTCCCAGAAAAAAAAGTCAAGGGGCATAATGTCTGGAGAGACCAGGGTGGCCAGGGTGTTGGACCGTTCCTTCCAATCGACCGATCCGGAAATATTTCATCCAGGAAATCACGCACTATGAAAGCCCAGAGGGTGGGGGGGGGGGGAGGGGGGGGGATACTCTCCATCTTGCTGGAAAATTATCGATGGTTGATATTCTTCTAACTGTGGGGCAATGAACTGCTGCAAAAGTCTAAGTAAATCTTAGCAGTAATGGATTTTTCCACCTTGCGGGAACTGGAATACCACCTCGAAATTCGCTGAGCTACCAAGGGAGCACACAATGAGGTTTACTAACATGAGTGGTCTTAAAATAAAAACTAGTAACACTAATGTATGTAACGGCATCAAATGTAACTTATTATGTCAAATGGTTATTCAGTTATAAATTTTTATAATCAGGGCAAGACTTTGTGCTCACCCTGTATTTCAATGCAGGTCAGATCCTAGTGCAGTACTTGATCTTCACAGAGGCTTGGTACAAGGGAACCAGTACATGGTACATCAAATTACAGAACTTAAAGCACTCAAAAGGTGGTAGTAGGGGAATAAAGATATTATTGGAATTACAAATGCCGTCTGCTACATACAGGGCGGAAGATGAAAACGTTCATAGTACCTAAACTGTCATTATACTTATAATACAATTTGCCTAACAAATGAAGAACATCCTGAGACTGGTTTGATGCAGCTCTCCATGCTACTCTATCCTGTGCAAGCTTCTTCATCTCCCAGTACCTACTGCAGCCTACATCCTTCTGAGTCTGCTTAGTGTATCCATTTCTTGGTCTCCCTCTACGATTTTTACCCTCCACACTGCCCTCCAGTACTAAATTGGTGATCCCTTGATGCCTCAGAACATGTCCTACCAACCGATCCCTTCTTCTAGTCAAGTTGTGCCACAAACTCCTCTTCTCACCAATTCTGTTCAATACCTCCTCATCAGTTATGCGATCTACCCATCTAATCTTCAGCATTCTTCTGTAGCACTACATTTCGAAAGCTTCTATTCTCTTCTTGTCTAAACTATTTATCGTCCATGTTTCATTTCCATACATGTCTACACTCCATACAAATACTTTCAGAAACGACTTCCTGACACTTAAATCAATGCTCGATGTTAACAAATTTCTTTTCTTCAGAAATGCTTTCCTTGCCATTGCCAGTCTACATTTTACATCCTCTCTACTTTGACCATAATCAGTTATTTTGCTCCCCAAATAGCAAAACTCCTTTACTACTTTAAGTGTCTCATTTCCTAATCTAGTTCCCTCAGCATCACCTGACTTAATTCGACTACATTCCATTATCCTCATTTTGCTTTTGTAGATGTTCATCTTATATCCTCCTTTCAAGACACTGTCCATTCTGTTCAACTGCACTTCCAAGTCCTTTGCTGTCTCTGACAGAATTACAATGTAATCGGCGAACCTCAAAGTTTTTATTTCTTCTCCATGGATTTTAATACCTACTCCAAACTTTTCTTTTGTTTCCTTTACTGCTTGCTCAATATACAGATTGAATAGCATCGTGGAGAGGCTACAACCCTGTCTCACTCCCTTCCCAAACACTGCTTCCCTTTCATGCCCCTCGACTCTTATAACTGCCATCTGATTTCTGTACAAATTGTAAATAGCCTTTTGCTCCCTGTATTTTACCCCTGCCACCTTCAGAATTTGGAAGAGAGTATTCCAGTCAACATTGTCAGAAGCTTTCTCTAAGTCTACAAATGATCTATGGATGAACACAACCACAGCTGTGGTATACTCAGTATGATTATCATGACAATGTCATACATCTATAGACAAATTTATTTGTATCTTTTATAATCTTCTACAGTTACAGTGCCATTCAGCAGTTGTGGACGTATAAAATCATAAGGGTATTGGATGTCCTCTTCAGAGGCAATGTTCCAGTGTACTTCTACTGCTGGAACAAATGGTGAAGTGATGTTACTGTTATTGCAGGATGGTCAAGAGAGCAACCCATCAAGTTTCACACACAATCAATGTAGACAAGTTTCTTGGTTGTGTTATCTAGAGTCTTTGATGAATGTCTGAAGTCTACAGTGGGAAATGAAAGAAATATATGAAGTTGTCCTGATAGGTGAGTTAATCCCCCTGGCATCATAGAAAGAACAAAGTAATTGTGTTCTGTATTCATATTATAATACAATTTTATATTCCCTCATCTAATACCATACACATGTCTTCGTTTTAGAAAATGACTTTTCTCATAATGCATGGAGTTAGATCTATATATCATTGTCAGACAAACTGGTGGTTTTTGTTCCCATGGCCAATGTCACATTTGTATTTGCTATCACTGACACCAAGAAAGAAACTTCCCTTATTACTAAACATTGATTTGTACCATTTGTCCTTCCAGCTGTATCTTTCAGTACACTGTTTGAGGTAGACTGCAAAGTGATGATGTGTCATAGGCATCCTGATGATCAGCAATTCACTCATGGTACACCTTTCAGTACATAGTTTCTGCCGCAGTTGCCATTCAGTCAACAACAGCTCCTAATACAATGCACGGTCCAGGTCAGATTTCATATTCTGCTGGTAACCAAAACCAAGACACGCATCTCCCCTGGGTGTCTAACACCAGCAATGTTACACAGATGATGTCTCATTACTAACATGTTGAGCAATTCATCAGGGCCAGTCTACCTAACACAGGCTGATTATACCACCTTTCAGAAATTCAGTTAATTTAATGGATATTATCCATCAGTACCATTATGGTGATATTTACTAACTCAATAAAATCCTTAAAATGAGAGACAGCTATATCAGGAAGTCAACTGCAATTATTATTTGTTTAGTACTTTCATGGTCAGTATGTGGATCCTGCTTCACCCTTTTCATAACAACTTGAATAAATACCTTTACTGCACTCTCCCACCATGCCACAAATGCCGTCTGCTACATACAGGGCGGAAGATGAAAACGTTCATAGTACCTAAACTGTCATTATACTTATAATACAATTTGCCTAACAAATGAAGAACATCCTGAGACTGGTTTGATGCAGCTCTCCATGCTACTCTATCCTGTGCAAGCTTCTTCATCTCCCAGTACCTACTGCAGCCTACATCCTTCTGAGTCTGCTTAGTGTATCCATTTCTTGGTCTCCCTCTACGATTTTTACCCTCCACACTGCCCTCCAGTACTAAATTGGTGATCCCTTGATGCCTCAGAACATGTCCTACCAACCGATCCCTTCTTCTAGTCAAGTTGTGCCACAAACTCCTCTTCTCACCAATTCTGTTCAATACCTCCTCATCAGTTATGCGATCTACCCATCTAATCTTCAGCATTCTTCTGTAGCACTACATTTCGAAAGCTTCTATTCTCTTCTTGTCTAAACTATTTATCGTCCATGTTTCATTTCCATACATATCTACACTCCATACAAATACTTTCAGAAACGACTTCCTGACACTTAAATCAATGCTCGATGTTAACAAATTTCTTTTCTTCAGAAATGCTTTCCTTGCCATTGCCAGTCTACATTTTACATCCTCTCTACTTTGACCATAATCAGTTATTTTGCTCCCCAAATAGCAAAACTCCTTTACTACTTTAAGTGTCTCATTTCCTAATCTAGTTCCCTCAGCATCACCTGACTTAATTCGACTACATTCCATTATCCTCATTTTGCTTTTGTAGATGTTCATCTTATATCCTCCTTTCAAGACACTGTCCATTCTGTTCAACTGCACTTCCAAGTCCTTTGCTGTCTCTGACAGAATTACAATGTAATCGGCGAACCTCAAAGTTTTTATTTCTTCTCCATGGATTTTAATACCTACTCCAAACTTTTCTTTTGTTTCCTTTACTGCTTGCTCAATATACAGATTGAATAGCATCGTGGAGAGGCTACAACCCTGTCTCACTCCCTTCCCAAACACTGCTTCCCTTTCATGCCCCTCGACTCTTATAACTGCCATCTGATTTCTGTACAAATTGTAAATAGCCTTTTGCTCCCTGTATTTTACCCCTGCCACCTTCAGAATTTGGAAGAGAGTATTCCAGTCAACATTGTCAGAAGCTTTCTCTAAGTCTACAAATGATAGAAACGTAGGTTTGCCTTTCCTTAATCTTTCTTCTAAGATAAGTTGTAGTGTCAGTATTGCCTCACATGTTCCAACATTTCTACGGAATCCAAACTGATCATCCCCGAGGTCGGCTTCTACCAGTTTTTCCATTTGTCTGTAAAGAATTTGCATTAGTATTTTGCAGCTGTGACTTATTAAACTGATAGTTCATTAATTTTCACATCTGTCAACACCTACTTTCTTTGGGATTGGAATTATTATATTCTTCTTGAGGTCTGAGGGAATTTCGCCTGTCTCATACATCTTGCTCACCAGATGGTAGAGTTTTGTCAGGACTGGCTCTCCCAAGGCTGTCAGTAGTTCTAATGGAATATTGTCTACTCCCGGGACCTTGTTTCGACTTAGGTCTTTCAGTGCTCTGTCAAACTCTTCACGCAGTATCATATATCCTATTTCATCTTCATCAACCTCCTCTTCCATTTCCATAGTATTGTCCTCAAGAACATCGCCGCTGTATAGTCCCTCTATATACTCCGTCCACCTTTCCGCTTTCCCTTCTTTGCTTAGAACTGGATTTCCATCTGAGCTCTTGATATTCATGCAAGGTGTTCTCTTTTCTCCAAAGGTCTCTTTAATTTTCCTGTAGGCGGTATCTATCTTACCCCTTGTGAGATAAGCCTCTATCTACTAAAAGAAGGAAAAAAAGGGAAAGAAGAAAAAAGGGGGGAGGGAGGGAGGAGGAGAAAGAAATGGACAGAGAGAAGGCAGAGGTGGAGATGAACAGAGAGGGAGGTGGGGGTGGAGGGGTTAATGGACAAAGATAGGAAGAAAAAGAGATGGAAAAAGACAAAACAGGGAGGAGGAGATAGAGGAAGTGGGAGGAGGAGATGAGCAGAGGAAGTGGGAGGAGGAGATGAGCAGAGGAATGGGAGGAGGAGATGGACCAAGAGAGAGGAGACCATGTATGCAATATATGTTGAAACATGTAAGTGGGGGAAGCTGTTGGAAGAGGCCTACTTCTCTTATATAAGTGAAATAAAATGTCTACTTGTAACAAGCATTGATCTGTTACAGATATGCCAGTTGTCATCCTTATTTTGATAATGTTATTAATGCTACTTTGTGGCAAAGATTGTTTACCTTATGGGCACTGATGTCGTAATGGAATGATTATAAGTGACAAGGCACTTTGCATCGATGTTAAAGGTACGTTACTCAGCTTCACTGCTCCACTGTAATGTACATGTCTCTATTTTGTGTTATATTGTATTTTATGTCACGGATTTGATGGTATGGTAACCTGAAATACATCATGAGAATATAAAAATAAAGACAAATTTTTGGTGACTAAGACAGATTGTGTAATCATTTCGATTTCTGCTGACGTTCTGCTATTTATACACATTTGAGAAAATATTTAATTCTCTTAATCATGTTTAAAAACTAACAAATTTTCTTTGGCAAGGCAGTATATTGCATTGTTGCTCCAGTCTTTTATTTAATGATTTCAAAGGGTCTACATTTCAGTAATATGTACAAATCAGTTTAGGATCCAGTATTAATTACCACATTTACTAGTTCCTGGCCATGTCACTATCACTATCCTACAGTAGTTATAAGAATTCTTTCTTCAGTAATGTCCAATGTTTTGATTACTGTGTTGTGTCTAGATATTCAATCTCTTCCTTTTTTTCTTTTATCAGTGCTTATGTCTGACACCTTTTTAAATCCCCTCTTGTTTCCTTATTCACACTTTAGACATAAATTTAGATGATAAGCTTCCAATTCTAATGTATTTTGCTGCATAATATGTTGAACTATGCACATTTTATAAGCTGTCATTGTTTGCTGTATTTTAGTTGCAATTTCTTATAGATTTTTGGTATTTCATGGCTACTCTCACAGCTATTGATGCTGACGTGAGGAGGCTCATAACCAGTATATTCATCGTTTTTATACCGTAACTTGTCTCACCTTTGCACATGTGTTGACATGCAACACTGTATTATATATTGTCATGGATTGTGTTATTCATAAATATAATAACTGGCAGCAACACATACTGATATGTTACACCTACCTGCCTTACGTGTAGCTATAGGTGTATGGTAGTCTGTATACACTCCTGGAAATTGAAATAAGAACACCGTGAATTCATTGTCCCAGGAAGGGGAAACTTTATTGACACATTCCTGAGGTCAGATACATCACATGATCACACTGACAGAACCACAGGCACATCGACACAGGCCACAGAGCATGCACAATGTCGGCACTAGTACAGTGTATATCCACCTTTCGCAGCAATGCAGGCTGCTATTCTCCCATGGAGACGATCGTAGAGATGCTGGATGTAGTCCTGTGGAACGGCTTGCCATGCCATTTCCACCTGGCGCCTCAGTTGGACCAGCGTTCGTGCTGGACGTGCAGACCGCGTGAGACGACGCTTCATCCAGTCCCAAACATGCTCAATGGGGGACAGATCCGGAGATCTTGCTGGCCAGGGTAGTTGACTTACGCCTTCTAGAGCACGTTGGGTGGCACGGGATACATGCGGACGTGCATTGTCCTGTTGGAACAGCAAGTTCCCTTGCCAGTCTAGGAATGGTAGAATGATGGGTTCGATGACGGTTTGGATGTACCGTGCACTATTCAGTGTCCCCTCGACGATCACCAGTGGTGTACGGCCAGTGTAGGAGATCGCTCCCCACACCATGATGCCGGGTGTTGGCCCTGTGTGCCTCGGTCGTATGCAGTCCTGATTGTGGTGCTCACCTGCACGGCGCCAAACACGCATACGACCATCATTGGCACCAAGGCAGAAGCGACTCTCATCGCTGAAGACGACACGTCTCCATTCGTCCCTCCATTCACGTCTGTCGCGACACCACTGGAGGCGGGCTGCACGATGTTGGGGCATGAGCGGAAGATGGCCTAACGGTGTGTGGGACCGTAGCCCAGCTTCATGGAGACGGTTGCGAATGGTCCTCGCCGATACCCCAGGAGCAACAGTGTCCATAATTTGCTGGTAAGTGGCGGTGCGGTCCCCTACGGCACTACGTAGGATCCTACGGTCTTGGCGTGCATCCGTGCGTCACTGCGGTCCGGTCCCAGGTCGACGGGCACATGCACCTTCCGCCAACCACTGGCAACAACATCGATGTACTGTGGAGACCTCACGCCCCACGTGTTGAGCAATTCGGCGGTACGTCCACCCGGCCTCCCGCATGCCCACTATACGCCCTCACTCAAAGTCCGTGAACTGCACATACGGTTCACGTCCAGGCTGTCGCGGCATGCTACCAGTGTTAAAGACTGCGATGGAGCTCCGTATGCCACGGCAAACTGGCTGACACTGACGGCGGCGGTGCACAAATGCTGCGCAGCTAGCGCCATTCGACGGCCAACACCGCGGTTCCTGGTGTGTCCGCTGTGCCGTGCGTGTGATCATTGTTTGTATAGCCCTCTCGCAGTGTCCGGAGCAAGTATGGTGGGTCTGACACACCGGTGTCAATGTGTTCTTTTTTCCATTTCCAGGAGTGTACATTGGAATTGTATATCAAAAGTACCCTTAGATTCTACATATACACTCTTCAGCAGATACTTATAATCTGTCTTCTATACTTGTAAAGAAATGGGGTTGGACTATTAAACTTTTGGATTAAAAGAGACCACTTATCAGAAAGCAGAAGTGCTGAGATGTCAATAGAGGCAAACAGAAGAAAGAAAACTTTCTAAATCGACTTCTAAACAGTTGTGTAAGCATGGTTTCTGGCTATTTATTTCAAGGTTAGCTTTTTGTCGTTGGACTTTTTATGATTTTTTGTATTGGTCATTATTACTATTGATGCGGCAGTTACTATTATTCCATGCCTGTTTTATTTTCGGCTGTTTCTATTAAAGACCACCATAATAAAACGTACAGTTCACTTAAAAAGTAGTTCTGCATTTAGATATTTGGAGTTTGGTTTTAAACTTGAGATGGAGAATTATGTTACAAATCACACACAACAAAAATATTGAATGCTGATATCCATATTACTATTGCAACCAAAAAAATTAATATGTGTAGCGCAATAAATAAAATACACCTCAAATTTTTTACACTCTAAGCAAATGATGATGTAAAAAAACTATCAAATGAGTTGAAAGTGTAGAACGGCAAATAAAATTGTCAATTTATTACTGGGTCTCCCGTAAGTGCTCATCTTTTAGAATAATATCACAGCTGGCATTCAAGTAGCTCTTCATTTAACACAGGGAACGGTTCACTGCCTGAGACCCAACTAACATTTTTTTTATCAGTGAAACAGGCGTTAAGACATGCAAATTCTTTTGAAATAAAGCTTTAAGTGACTCCGTGTACCTGAACAGTTTAAAGCTATATTTCAAAAGAATTGGCATGTCTTAATGCTTACATGCAAAAATAATACAGCTGAAGAAAAATGGCTATTCATGAAAAGAAGTAGATAGAGTTATATGACCCAATCACAGTAGGGGGGAAAAAAAACAATGAAAGAATGCTGTTTCTCTCCCTTTCATTAAAAAAGTAATCCAGCCAATGAATATGATTTCACAGACTGGTGGCAATCCTGTGGAGGTGTTTCCACTCCGCCATAGGCAATATCTGGCCCCATGGGAACCAACTACTGTAATCACACAAATGACTCACAAAGTTGTGGTATAAGAACATCCATATTACATAGAGAACTCCAGGGAAATTACAAATGTGATCAATCACCCTCTGTAGTTCCACCAAGTCTCACAGCCTTCTTGGAGCATACACCTAAGGAAAATGGAAAATGAACAGCCAGAAGTAATGGAGATACAAGAGGGTAAGTGTTATACAGATATTATTCTGGTTCTTAAATTGCAATACAAAGACATGTCCAGTACCTTGTAAAAATGATCTATGGATGAACACAACCACAGCTGTGGTATACTCAGTATGATTATCATGACAATGTCATACATCTATAGACAAATTTATTTGTATCTTTTATAATCTTCTACAGTTACAGTGCCATTCAGCAGTTGTGGACGTATAAAATCATAAGGGTATTGGATGTCCTCTTCAGAGGCAATGTTCCAGTGTACTTCTACTGCTGGAACAAATGGTGAAGTGATGTTACTGTTATTGCAGAATGGTCAAGAGAGCAACCCATCAAGTTTCACACACAATCAATGTAGACAAGTTTCTTGGTTGTGTTATCTAGAGTCTTTGATGAATGTCTGAAGTCTACAGTGGGAAATGAAAGAAATATATGAAGTTGTCCTGATAGGTGAGTTAATCCCCCTGGCATCATAGAAAGAACAAAGTAATTGTGTTCTGTATTCATATTATAATACAATTTTATATTCCCTCATCTAATACCATACACATGTCTTCGTTTTAGAAAATGACTTTTCTCATAATGCATGGAGTTAGATCTATATATCATTGTCAGACAAACTGGTGGTTTTTGTTCCCATGGCCAATGTCACATTTGTATTTGCTATCACTGACACCAAGAAAGAAACTTCCCTTATTACTAAACATTGATTTGTACCATTTGTCCTTCCAGCTGTATCTTTCAGTACACTGTTTGAGGTAGACTGCAAAGTGATGATGTGTCATAGGCATCCTGATGATCAGCAATTCACTCATGGTACACCTTTCAGTACATAGTTTCTGCCGCAGTTGCCATTCAGTCAACAACAGCTCCTAATACAATGCACGGTCCAGGTCAGATTTCATATTCTGCTGGTAACCAAAACCAAGACACGCATCTCCCCTGGGTGTCTAACACCAGCAATGTTACACAGATGATGTCTCATTACTAACATGTTGAGCAATTCATCAGGGCCAGTCTACCTAACACAGGCTGATTATACCACCTTTCAGAAATTCAGTTAATTTAATGGATATTATCCATCAGTACCATTATGGTGATATTTACTAACTCAATAAAATCCTTAAAATGAGAGACAGCTATATCAGGAAGTCAACTGCAATTATTATTTGTTTAGTACTTTCATGGTCAGTATGTGGATCCTGCTTCACCCTTTTCATAACAACTTGAATAAATACCTTTACTGCACTCTCCCACCATGCCACACATATATGATGTTTAATTTGTGACATCTTTAAAAATACCCATCCTTCATTTTGCTTTAGCATGTAAGCACTTCCCTTAGAATTCATACCTCAGTGAGCACAAGTTTTTACCTTAGATTGAATTAGAGCAACATTCCAGTGTTCTGTTGATTCTACAAAGGAAAGGAAAGTAGTTCAAACCAACCAGATGCCACTCAGTTATCAAGAGCATCCATAGTTGCAACAGGTATTTTCCCCTTACGGATACATATCTGAAAGTGTTGCATGGCACAACAAGCAAATTTTGCAAACTCTTGTAAGGTTGGTCCTTTTGATAACCCACATGGTGGAAGCTCTGTTTCATGTTGTTGAAGCCTTCCCTTTGACCCATCTTGTCCAGGCACAACATGTATCTGCTTAGAGACATACTCTGAAATCTCCACATGAAATCAAATTTAGGATCCAGGGATCATCCTAAAACCACCTGCAGCCAACATCTGCCAAGGTAATTGTTTTGTATTGGGTGACTGAGGACTAGTAATCCATAACATTATTTCATCTTAGCACAGTAAGTGTATGGTAGCAATGCAAAGGACACAGTCACAGCTCTATTATGTATGTATGGGTTCTCAGGCAAATACAGTATGAAGTAACAAGTGTCATATGTTATTTAAATTGAATCTGCTCCTGAACAATGAATCTAGTCAGTGGAGAAAAATCAATGTAATACAGTGAAACAGAAAAACAAATTAATGATTGTGGAGCTTTACTTCACTCGCAAAGATGAGATAAGGTACAACTACACAAACACTGTGGAATAGGATTTCAGTTGCTGATACTACATGAAACATAGCAAAGAGAAAGAGCTCCACTTGCTATGATACCACTTCTAACATAGATAATATTTATCTCCTTTCTGCTCTCTTTCAGTTACCTAACATATTAAGTCCCAAAATTCCTTTTATAGCTGTAATTTTCAAAATCTTATCATTCAGTGCATTATTTGCAGGTTACTGATGACAACAGTGTAAATGGTTCATGTAGAAACATTTTATTTAACAAAACATTCAAAATTTAAAATTTGTAATTAAGTCCTGTGCCCTTGAAATTTTGTCCATGCTAATAATTATTTGATGTATGATTGACAGTTTTCTGAAAACTGTGTAACTGAAAAGTAACCTTTACTTAAAATTAGTTTTATTGAAATATTTGAGTATGTTTGGATCTTTAAATGTTATCCTTTTGAAAGTACAGTAGTCTAGCTCTGTAATACTGATTTATCTGTTTGCAAAAATGTATACTAATAATACAATAACAATTTAAGTGATGATATATCACCGTTATAAGACCTGACTTTCCAGAAATTTCTTGGTGGGCTTTTGTAAATCCCAAGTAGAAAAATACATGCCTAAATATCCAGTACATAAAATAGAACATATCATCAGACCAGTCGCATGCATACATATGAAGATATAGTTATGCATCATCGCTTCTGTAAATTTCAAGCAAACATTTATAGTACAAGGCTTGCATTACTGCCACATATTCGAGTATTTTAGACTGTTTGAAATGTATGAGGTTTACTGACCTGAATTATTACAACTGTCAAATTTACTGCAGTAAGCTGATCTCCACCAAAATGAACAGAGATAATAAATATACATAAATGCCAAAATCTACTTTGATTGTGTTGTGTGAAGTTATTTAGTCACTCAAAACAAGAAACAATTGGCCAATGAAAGAAGAAGAAGAATCTCCAACTGTTCAATGGAAGAAGAAGAATTCAGAGGTACCATTCTGATAGTTCAACTAATTTACAAACATAATCAAAAGATGTATTAAGTTTAGATTGTCATTAAATCTAATTAACAGAAGACAGGTTTCATTTGAAGCAGTAACTTACTTTGGCACTACTAGGGGTTGGGTTCACTATGAATCAAGCACTACCAAATGAAGAACTGATGGCAGAACAGCAGCAGGAAGACAGTGAGGATACTCTCAGTGAATGCCCACTAGGCAGTTGCTGTGTGGTACACTGCTGCTGCCACTGAGAAACCAGAAACCTGAAATGAAAAGAGGATGATATAAGAGAAAATAAAGTTTATAAGGAATGATTTTATAATTAAGACATTTCAGTTCACTTGGCAAAGATTAGGCTAATTTTCTATGTAAAAAAATAAACACTGCAACTTATAATCAATGGCAGTAGCACTTCTTAATCATGATGAACTAAAAGATGGTGATATAATTGTGACATAAGGTCCAGTGTAAGATCCATACAGTGTGTATGTGGGGGAGGGAGAAAGGGATTGATGATGGTGGTGGTGGGGGGGGGGGAGGGGGGGGGGAGAGCAGAGGTGTGTGTGTGTGTGTGTGTGTGTGTGTGTGTGTGTGTGTGTGTGTGTTTCTATCATTTGCTACAAATACTATGACATGAAATACAAAATTTCAAGGCAGTAACAACTCCACTGCACAAATATCTAGTGACAGACATATTCATTTTAAGTTATTTACATTTAATCACTCAGAAAGTGACACTAAATGAGGGAAAATAAATGAAGCACCACACTTAACCATCCTAGATGCATAACTAGGCATAGTGTGGTTTTAAAGGTTGGGGAGACTCTTCAGTTATTATAGGGAGACAAAATAGTACAATAAACACTAATTTAAACAAATGAAACAAAATGTGTCAAATAAAACAACAACTAAAACTACTACTACCACTACCACTACCACCGCCACTAATAATAATAATAATAATAATAATAATAATTAACTTGTTCGAAACGATGACAAATTGGTAGAACTACAGCAGCAAGAGAAGAAGCACTTATATTTGCTTATGCACAAGTGCAATGCGCCTGTCTTTTCTTTCCATGAATAAGTCTATAACTCGGTCTACAAAGATCTGATAACTGGATAGCTCTCCAAGTAGTGTCTTTTCTACTCAAATGTTGGACATTCCTTAAATAATTCCTCACTCGTTTAAGAGTACTCATGCTTCATTCACTGCTTGCTGTAGTTGCAGGTAGTGTCAAAACCAAACACAGCAACTCCATTGTTTCTTCATAAACAGAGTCTAAATCATTGTTGACAATTTACTTTAAGAGGATTCTTGGAGATAAGCGTTTTTTCTCATCAGTGTATATGTTACACAGTTCATTTTCAAGTGGTTCGTGTTTGAAAAAAGGGTACTTTTCTAATAACTGAAGCAGTTTCAACTGGTCGAATTCTTTTTAATAGTTCGGAAAACACTTTTCGTTCAGAAGTTCAACAACCTGAATTTGGGGAAAGGTCTGCAGCTCGTGGTCGTGCGGTAGCGTTCTCGCTTCCCACGCCCGGGTTCGATTCCCGGCAGGGTCAGGGATTTTCTCTGCCTCGTGATGACTGGGTGTTGTGTGATGTCCTTAGGTTAGTTAGGTTTAAGTAGTTCTAAGTTCTAGGGGACTGATGACCATAGATGTTAAGTCCCATAGTGCTCAGAGCCATTTGAACCATTTTGGGGAAAGTCTAAAATCTTCTTTCCATCTGAACAATTTGCGAAACCAGTATCTCATAAGTTAGTGCCCTGAAAGATATTTTTTGACTGTCACAGAATGATAAGTTGCCATTCAAACACAGGCTACATTTAATGCATTCATCAATGAATGTTTCTGTTCTTAATTGTTGTAAGTTTCTCAAAACAGTTCCTATTTTGTCGTGGCAAACAGTTATACTGACAGATTTTGACTGAAGAACATTAAAGATATGATCAACGTAAACAAAGCATGCTCGGTAGAAACAAAGCAAGTAGACAAACATAGGATCATCCATTCGTCGTTTCATTCCTACAGCACAGCTCAAAGATTCTGGGTTCCACTGAGAGTCTGTATCATCAATTACATAATTAAAAACACTATATACCTCTGAGAAATGACTAGATATTGTTGAACCTGCCCTGGAATGAAAGTTCCAGCAAGTGTTGCTTGGATGTGGCAGTTTAAATCGTTTCTCAGTTAGCAATACAGTTCGTTTTGATGATTTGCTGAAAAATGAATGGAATGCAGTAAGATCACTTACAAACATGCATACTTGTTATATGATTTTGGAGGCGTATTACAGTACCAAATTCAGTTGGTGTGCGTAACAATGAATAAACAGCGCATAGGGATAGAACTGCTTCGCCAGTTGTTGTAGTCCTCTTTCTCTGCCCGCATTACTGAAGTGCCATCATATGTTTGACTAACCACTTTTCCTACCACATTCCATTCTTTCAATACTGCATGAATAATGATTGACAAACCTTAAGCAGTTTTATCCTCAGAAACATTGTAAAATCCAACAAATCATTCCTCAATTTTATCTAAAATACAGGACTTGAATATTATACTCATTTGACTCTTGCATGACACGTCTAATGTTTCATCAGCCTGAATCAAAATGAAACTGCACTTCTGAATTTCATTTTTTTTTCTCATTAACTGCCAGAGTTTATCATTTCTATTACATCATTCTGTATATGTTAGAGAAGTTCCTTTAAAGGTTGAAGATGATGACAGATGGTCTTGGATTAACTTCTCTCCTTGAGTTACTAAATCCAACAATTCCAGAGAGTTACCTTTGTTGCTGGAAGATTGCTCTTCTCGATGGCTGCGAAAGGCTAGTTCTTGTTTACAAAGAAATACCATTACCTGAATAAGACAAGCCATTACTCTCTTATTGGATGCAACTTGTTCGTTGTATTTTATTGCTGTCAAACAAGTGGCTTCAGAGAGGGTGTGCTCAATTCTACTTTTGCCCAATAACTGAAATGATTCTTTGTTCTGCAGGTGACATTTTGATACCTGATGCTTTTGTGTTTTCTTGTCAAAGTTATTTATTGTACAAATGCCCTCATTGCACCATTCTTTTTCACCACCAAACAGAAAACATATATAACAATATAATCTGTTATTAACTGCATTCGCAGTCAGCCAAGCATACTTTTTGTTCCAGGCTGTCTGAAAAGTGTGTTTTTGGTTGGCATCACTTAAAACTACACTGATTATAGGAGTAGGTCATTTGCCCTTCAATTCACACTTTTTATGTGCGTTAATGTAGAAAAAGGCCTTTTTAATAAAAATTCAATAAGGTGTTCAGTTGCTGGCTCACTCATGTTGGCTATACAACGAAAATATGCACTAAAATCGCACAAGAATGGCTATGAACACAAACCGCATGACTGTTCACTTCCGTGTTAAAAGCCAGCATAGAAATGGCAGAGACTAGTCTCGATACCTGCTAGTAAGTGCAGCACACCGGCCATCGTGGATGAAGGGAAGTGGAGGGGAGCTGCGAGTGCCACTAACGCTCAGATGCACACAGTTAGGTAAGGGAAGGGAGGCAGAGACTGAGAGCAGTCGAGTCTAAAGCAGGCAAATACACCAATACTCAGGGTGTGGTGTGGGCTACAAAACTGATGTCTTCGCACATTTAGAGCTCTTAGTAGAAAGTTACTTACATTTTTGTTATGAATTACTGTTGCATTTAAGCATGAATACAGGGGAGACTAGGTCTCAAAGTCTCCCTTCACGCTGCGCCACTGGTCAAGTGTTGTAGACGTAGCTGACTGAGAATTGCTTATACTATAAAGTTAAGCATGTCATATACTAAGAGCTATACAACATAATAGTTGCAGGAAAAAAGAAATCTGTGTGTATTACCTTCAATTGCCTGTGGACTAATGTACATGTTAAATGGCCGTGCAGAATGGTGAAGTTCTTGCTTCCAAGTTAAGAATTGTGAGGAGAAGCTATGGAATTACAATGATATATTTGAGTATTGATGGGGCCGTGATGTTACCTCAAATTACACCTAAGACCCTGAGAACCATATGGGCCCAAAGCATAGAAGCATAGTTTTGGGAAATATGTATGTTTGTGAAACTCTGGTTTACAAACAAACCTCAGGTTTCGTAGGTCTGAATTGCTTTGTGAACAAGTCTCAACATCTTATACCTCCTATGAAAAAATAATGTACCCACTTTATCCTATGAAATATTAATTAATATTTAATACAATACTTATTTTTAATGTTAATTTTCAAAATTTTCATATAGCCTATAATGAGACCATAAAGAATGGATACTAAATGCACCAAATACACAGTTATGATCTATTCCAATACTTCAAAGTTCTTGTTATGAGAATTTTCATGAAGCACATTCTGGGGCTTGAGGTTTAGATAAAACAGAAAATACACCTCCAATTATGAGGTATTACCACAATGTGCATGATATACATAATAAATGATGTTGTCAACCCTAGATAACATTTGAGCAGCACAAATGAATATCAGAGAAATCAGTGAGACAGCCTTTCATGAATGTTCATAAATACAGAGTGGGGTTAGAGATATAGATAAAGCTGGTTCACCATAAGATCAACAGATGTCTCGAGCATTCATACATGTTAAAGTCTCAAAATTGACTATGGTGCGCATTAGGCTCTTACAGTTCTCAGTGCCTTAATTATTGTGAATGACAATCAATGAAGTTCAAAGCAAAGAACATTTTCAACAGATCTGTGACGTAAAAAGTTATGACATGGCACATCAAAGAGAACTATATGAATCCTCCATCACCATCATGTGAATAAGAGGAACAACCTCACACACAGAAATAAATGGTCCTTGAAAATGAATCCACAACATGAAACATTAACAAAAACCTACAGACATTTCAAATGTCATTCAAAGTTTTATTTAATGTTCAAATCTTAGGAAATCAAACCCCTTTATTAAGAAATCATGTTCACTTGGATATTTGCTTTAAAATATAAAGTCATTTTATGTAAACTCTCAATCAAATGGGAATTTAATTGAGGTATACTTTCACAATATTTTGAGAACTGAAATGCAATTGAGAATTGATAGCGGCTGCATGAAAAGTAAAATTTTATACTTCTTACTTCAGTTTCCTTCACCCATTCCATACAACCAGACAGCAGTACAAAAAATAATGTTACCTTTTGCTCAGTGATACTGCTCTTGATTTTCAGTCATGCAGGCCTTCATTCATAGTCTTTAAAATCCATCTTTTGTTTGACAATTTTGATTTGATAAACAAACTCTGTTCTTAACTTCTGCTGCTCATTTAACAGTCATAGGACACAATCCTAGGTATTCATTGCTACAATGAGTCATGGCTCATCAGACATTGTAAATGAATCCCTAAAATTTAAAATCTTCAAAAACTGTTGTGTCATGTTGGATCCAGTTCATTATGGAGTAACATCAGGTTCAATACATATTCCTCTCATCCAGCAAAACATGATTGCTCCTGAGAAGCCTAAATGTATATCTGACTCTCCATAAGATCAAGAGTATAATATCTTATACATAATTACATACATCATTTGTCATAGGATGACTAAGTACTGAGATTCATGATAGAACACTTTTCTGGAATGCAGTGGCACATATGCATTAGAAAAAGCTACATGTTTGCACTCACAAAACTCTGCTTTCCATCTGTTTACTTCATTGTGTTCATAACAAACAAAATTGCTAATGAGAAACCTGACATCTGAACCTTCATAATAAAAGAATTTAATGGTATTTAAGTTGCCAAAAAGCCTATAAAATATGAGTCAGTTAGATCTATAATCAACTCTTCCATTTATTGTAAGTCAAAAAGGTGTAAACCATGATGCAATAATCACATGACAAATGTCAAACAAGAAATATGTAACACTTCTGACACCGCTGGAAAATGCAACAATGAGCAGTGTGGGCTTCCAGTGTGCTAAAATAGAAGACAACATCTACACCATTGCTTCGATGTGCGGAAAACAGATGGGACATAAATGTATGTAAACAAATCAGAATGAGTTATGAGTCTACAGCCATGTGTGCTCATTTGAAACTTCCTGTCGGGTTGAAACTGTATGCCAGCCTGGGACTCAGACATACATTAATCCTGGTTCCATAGATCATGAATATGACATTTTATAATAATGTAGAACATGTCACTTAAACGTAAGTTTTCTTTACACAAAATAATGCATTAATTAATTTTCTTTTTGCAGTTACTTCTTCATATCTAAGAATTCATCTGCTAAGTAGAAGGAGTTGTCATTCGGAAATTCTTTAACTTTGCTTTTAAATGTTGGTTGGCTATCTGTCAGACTTTTAATACTGTTTTGCAAATGATTAAAGACTTTTGTAGCAGCAAAATTCACCCCTTTCTGTGTCAAAGTGAGATTTAATCCAGAATAGTGAATATTATCCTTTCTTCTAGTGATGTAGCTGTGCACTTTGCTGTTATTTTTTAATTGGGATGGGTTATTAATGACAAATTTCATAAGTGAATATATGTATTGTGAAGGTACTGTGAATATCCTGAGTTCATTAAATAAATGTCTGCAAGGTGATCTCAGGTGGGTTCCAGCTAGTATTCTGATTACACGCCTTTGTGCAATGAATACTTTCTCTCTCAATGACAAATTGCCCCAAAAAATGATGACATTAGAAAGCAGTGGATGAAAATAGGCATAGTAGGTTAATTTACTGATATGTTTACCCCAAAATTTGCATAACACTAGCAGCATAAGTAGCTGAACCTAACCATTTTAGCAGATCATCGATGTGTTTCTTCCAATTCAATTTCTCATCAATGCACACACCCAGAAATTTTGAGTATTCTCCCTTAGCAACATACTTCTGTTCACAGTGTATATTTATCAATGTGGTTATGCCATTTACTGTACAGAATTGTATAAACTGTGTTTCTTCAAAATTTAGTGAGAGTCCATTTGCAGAAAACCACTTAACAATTTTCTGAATGACTTTATTTGCAATTTCCTCAGCTGATTCTTGCTTGTTGGGTGTGATTACTACACTTGTATCAGCAAAAAGAACTAGCTTTGCATCGTCATGAATATAGAGTGGCAAGTCGTTAACATATATTAAGAACAATAAGGGACCCAAGACTGAACCATGTGGGACACCATTCTTGATACCTCCCCAGTTTGAGGACTCTGTTGGTTTCTGCTGACTATATGTACTACTAATTTCATCCTTCTGCAGTTTTCCAGTTATGAATGAATTAAACCATTTGTCCACTGTCCCACTCATACCACAATACTTAAGCTTATCTAGTAGAATTTCATGAACCACACAATCAAAAGCCTTTGAGAGAGCACAAAATACCACAAAGGGTGATATTCGGTTATTCAGTGCATTTAATATATGATCAGTGAAAGCATATACAGCATTTCCTGTTGAATCGCCATTCTGAAAACCAAATTGACATTTTGTTAGTACTTCATTTTTACAAATATATGATGCTACTCTTGAATAAATTACTTTTCAAGAATTTTGGATAAAGCTGTCAGAAGTGAGATTGGGTGGTAGTTGTTAGCATCAGACCTATCCCTTTTGTATGCAATGGTTTAACAATAGCATATTTCAGTCTATCTAGAAAAATGTCCTGTTTCAGTGAGCTACTACATATGTGGCTGAGAATCCTACTTATCTGTTGCGAACAAGCTTTTAGTAATCTGTTGGAAATGCCATCAATTCCATGTGAGCTTTTACTTTTGGCTTTTTACATGGTTTCTTACAATTAAATTTCACTGTTTTCTTAGGGAAACTGTTCTCAAATATACTCACGAAGATATAATGAAAGAAGTTAAATTTTAAATTAGCATCATTCTCCCTGTACACCTCATCCCAGTCTAACTATCGCAAGCTTTCCTTAAAATTTTGAATTGTTAAATTGTTAATGGAACCCACTATTTTGGAGGACAGTTTTGCATTACTGTATGGAGCTATATCATATACTGTAACTAGCTGTGCATCATGATCAGACAGACCATTCTTAACAGGAAAAGTTTTTATTTGATTAAATTTATCTTGGTCTATGAAAATGTTATCTATCAGTGTGCTGCTTTCCTGTACCACCTGGGTAGGAAAATTGATAACTGATGTCAAATTGAAAGAACCAAGTAATACTTCAAGGTCAGGCTTTCTATCGGACTCTTTCAGAAAATCTATGTTGAAATCCCCACAAACAAAAATTTACTTTCCTTTGTCTGACAGGTAACACAACAAAAAACCCAAGTTTTTTAAAAATAGTTGAAAATTTCTCAACAGGGACCTATACATGGCTACAATTATAAAAGTGCCACTATTTAGTTTAAGCTCACATGCACATGCTTCTATATGTTGCTCTACACAATACTTTTTAGTTTCCAAATTTTTCACACTATGACAGATTTTAACATATATGGCAACTCCCCCTCTCTGCATAGTGTCTCTAGTTACACGTGCTGAAAGCTTGTATCCATCTACTTTTACTGTGGCCATACCTGTAACTATATGGTTTTCAGACAGGCATAGTACATCTAATCCACCCTCAGTTTCTAAATCTTCTAAACAAACAAGATGCTCATCTACTTTGTTTTTTAACCCTCTGATATTCTGATGCAATATATTATCATTATTTTTCACTGTGCTTTTACATGAATCTTGTGACACTAACATTATTTTTCACTGTACTGTTATGAGAATCTTGTTATATTTTCACAACTCTAGTACCTGCCTGCCCTACTTGGGCAAGTGCTCTACCAACTGAACTATCCAAGCATGACTTACAATCCGTCCTCACAGCTTTACTTCTGGCAGTACCTCATCTCCTACCTTCCAAACATCACAGAAGTTCTCCTGCATAACTTGCAAGACCAACACTCAAGGAAGAAAGGATACTGTGAAGACATGGTTTAGCCACAGTGTGGGGCCTGTTTCTAGAGTGAATTTTCACTTTGTAGCAGAGTGTGTGCTGATTTGAAACTTCTTGGCAGATTATAACTCTGTGGCAGATTGGAACCAACAACTGAATCCATTGCCTTTCATGTGCAAGCACTCCATCGACTAACCTGTCTAAGGATGACACAACCTGCCCTCACAGTTTCATTTCCACCTGTACCTCATCTCCTATTTTCCAGACTTCACAGAAGTTCTCCTGCATTCATTCTGGAACAGTCCTCTAGGCTGTGCCTACATCATGTCTCCTCAATATCCTTTATTCCACAAGCACTAATCCTACAAGGTAGGCATGAGAACTTTTGGGAAATCTGGAAGGTAGGGTACAAGGTACTGGCATATGTAAAACTGTTGATGTGGGTTGTGAGTTGTGCTTTGATAGATCAATCAGAGTAGTTGCTCATAAAAGGCCAAGGTCCCAGGTTTGAGTCCCAATCTGGCATACAGTTTTAATCTGACAGGAAGTTCCAAATCAGCACACACTCCACTACAGAGAGAAAATTTACTGTGGAAACAATCCTCCAGGCTGGGGCTGAGTCATGTCTCCACAATATCTTTTCTCTCAGGAACGCTAGTGTGGCAAGATATGCACGAGAACTTCCGTGAATTTTTTATTTATTTGTTTACTTATTTATTTACATTTATTGCACATAGGCCATGAAGCTGATGCCTTCTGCAAGACATAGGTTGAGTAGAATAATGTAGATAACACTCAAGTACAGTAGTGGTACATACATTCATCTTAACATCCTAATTATATTCCATGAAATGAAAAATAGATTAGAATTTACTGAATGAGTATAAACATTTACTTATGAAGAAGGCTTTTAACACCCTGTGGAATAGCTTTTGTTCACAAGTTTTCAAAGGCTGTGGTGGCTTGTTGAACCATATCTGCCCATTAATATATGGACTACTGTCAGTTATTTTTATTTTTGTCCTCTGCCTGAAGTAGTTACCCTTACTTCTAGTTTCATAATTATATGTATCATTTCATTTATTTACTTTGTTTTTTCTATCTAGAAAATTTTTATAAGTTTATACAAATATAAGAAAGAAACTGTTAAATATTTACGTTAGATGAAGGTTTTACAACAGGAGTGTCTAGATTGTAGCTCATGCATTATGTAATGGCTCTTTTCTGCAATACTAATATTCTATTCAGGTGCAGTGCTTGTAGCTCAGTCAATAGAGCACTTGCCCAAGAAAGACAATGGTCCCAGGTTCAAATCCCAGTCTAGCACGTAGTTTTAACGTGCCAGGGAGTTACATTTGTAAAGTTCTAATGTGTACGCTGGAGAAGTTTGAAGAAGTGAGGATAATTCTAGTTTTAAGCTACAAATACATAAAATATGATAAAAGTGGCAATGCATCTAACTGTAAGTAACTCCATATACAGTGTTGCAATGAAGCAAGCATGGTAAGAACACAAGGGTACAGTTCAATTTCATCCATTGTATGTTATCACAAGCAACACAGTTATTTATTTCAGATGCTCAGATAACACAGTAACATTGTTGTTCTGTTCAGTGTCCACCATAGTTAATAATAATAGCTACTAACTTCTCATTTTGTTGTTGAAGGGTCATTAAACTACACTTTTCCTTCCTTCTTATTTCCTTGTTTTTTAATAAATTTGAAATAAAATATAATGCAAATGAAGTGCTAATATTCAGTGAATTCAGACTGATAGATCACAATGTAAAGGGTAATTTATTTAGCTTCTTTGCAATATGACTCAATTTACACCAAGCAGAAAAAGAAGTGATGATCCAATCTTGCACGGAATATAGTAAAATTACTCTAATATAAAGAGGATCTCTTCATATCTCTTGCAATGTATGTGGAATTGATGAGGTACAAAATAATTTCAACACACAATTTACAGTGGCTGAAACAAAGGAGCAGAGATCCAATTAGAGGTTACCTCATACTTTTGAGACTAAGGAATCAAGGTACAGGTGATCAATTTAGCTTATATTAATTTAGATGATGTTCTGTTGCACCATCTGAGATTGTCAAATTGTTATCAAAGCGTACCTGCAGTAATTAATTATGGCTGTGATGTAATAATATTAATGGAATTTCTGTAAATCAAGTAATTTACAAAGGACAAATCTTACATGGTCTTCATACCAATAGTAAATTCCCCAGTGTATGTGGTTAAACATAAATAACTGTGTATCATACCAACTTTAGCTTTACTTATAATGACTGTTGTGATTATGAGTACTTGCCCCCAAAATCTGATCACTGACTAGATAAGGAAAAAACTTGTAAGTGCATTCACCATGCATCTTCCAAAAGGAACTAATCTGTAAATACAACAACTTTAGAGTATTTTTCTCTTTGTGGGCTAAGTAAGTTGCAGGTAGCGTTTCAGTATGTTTTTAGGTCTTAAACATAATGCTAACTCTAGTGTATATTTATGGCATTATGTACATAGAAAATATAATGCTCCACTGCTTACAAATCTTTATTTTCTATTCAAATCTCTATTTTATGTTCTCTTTGTTCAGACTCTAGCAAAACCAGATACTTTTCTTTCAAGGTAACACTTATGGTGCCAACAGTGATGTAAAATAAAGAAGGCATTAAAGTGGAAAATTGTTGATCCATCTGTCAGTTAATCGAATGTTATTATGAATCTCCTTTTATAAAAGCTGCAGTGTACCCTTAGGTGCATAGGCCATCTACTTCTCCTCGTTCTGCAGTTAAAGCATGCACATTGTCAAACTATATGAGAGAACAATTTACATTTTTTTTAAGAACCACAATATCTGGATTGATGGATTGATTTAAAATTATTGGGCACTAAACAGCCTGTCTCACAAAAAATTTCACATACATTCTTTCTCCAGTATATCTGTTCATAGCATCATCACCCACCCACCCACCCCATGAACCATGGACCTTGCCATTGGTGGGGAGGCTTGCGTGCCTCAGCGATACAGATAGCCATACCGTCGGTGCAACCACAATGGAGGGGTATCTGTTGAGAGGCCAGACAAATGTGTGGTTCCTGAAAAGGGGCAGCAGCCTTTTCAGTAGTTGCAGGGGCAACAGTCTGGATGATTGACTGATCTGGCTTTGTAACACTAACCAAAATGGCCTTGCTGTACTGGTACTGTGAACGGCTGAAAGCAAGGGGAAAATACGGCCGTAATTTTTCCAGAGGGCATGCAGCTTTACTGTTTGGTTAAATGATGATGGCGTCCTCTTGGGTAAAATATTTCGGAGGTAAAATAGTCCTCCATTCAGATCTCTGGGCGGGGACTACTCAGGAGGACGTTGTTATCGAGGTGAAAGAAAACTGGTGTTCTACGGGTCAGAGCATGGAATGTCAGATCCCTTAATCGAGCAGGTAGGTTAGAAAATTTAAAAAGGGAAATGGATAGGTTAAAGTTAGATATAGTGGGAATTAGTGAAGTTCAGTGGCAGGATGAACAAGACTTCTGGTCAGGTGAATACAGGCTTATAAATACAAAATCAAATAGGGATAATGCAGGAGTAGATTTAATAATGGATAAAAAAAGTAGGAATGCGGGTAAGCTACTACAAACAGCATAACGAATGCATTATTGTGGCCAAGATAGATACGAAGTCCATGTCTACCACGGTAGTACAAGTTTATATGCCAACTAGCTCCACAGATGACGAAGAAATTGATGAAATGTATGATGAGATAAAAGAAATTATTCAGATAGTGACGGGAGACAAAAATTTAATAGTCATGGGTGACAATAGTAGGAAAAGGAAGAGAAGGAAACATAGTAGGTGAATATGGAATGGGGTTAAGGAATGAAAGAGGAAGCCGCCTGGTAGAATTTTGCACAGAGCATAACTTAATCATAGCTAACACTTTGTTCAAGAGTCATAAACGAAGGTTGTATACATTGAAGAAGCCTGGACATACTGGAAGGTGTCAGATAGATTATATAATGGTAAGACAGAGATTTAGGAACCCGTTTTTAAATTGTAAGGCATATCCAGGGGCAGATGTGGACTCTGACCACAATCTATTGCTTATGAACTGTAGATTAAAACTCAAGAAATTTCAAAAAGGTGGGAATTTAAGGAGATGGGATCTGGATAAATTGAAAGAACCAGAGGATGTAGAGAGTTTCAGGGAGAGCATTACGGAATGATTGACAAGAATGGGGGAAAGAAATACAGTAGGAGAATGTGTAGCTTTGGGAGATGAAATAGTGAAAGCAGTAGAGGATCAAGTAGGTAAAAAGACAATGGCTAGTAGAAATCCTTGGGTAGCAGAAGAGATATTGAATTTAATTGATGAAAGGAGAAAATTAAAAAATGCAGTAAATGAAGTAGGCAATAAGGAATACAAATATCTCAAAAATGAGATTGACAGGAAGTGCACAATGGCTAAGCAGGGTTGGCTAGAGGACAAATGTAAGAATTTAGAAGCATGTATCACTAGGGGTAAAATAGATACTGCCTACAGGAAAATTAAAGAGACCTTTGGAGAAAAAAGAACCACTTGCATTAATATCAAGAGCTCAGATGGAATTCCAGTTCTAAGCAAAGAAGGGAAAGCAGAAAGGTGGAAGGAACATACAGAGGGTCTATACAAGAGCGATGTTCTTGAGGAAAATATTATGGAAATGGAAGAGGCGGCAGAAGAAGATGAAATAGGAGATATGATACTGCGTGAAGAGTTTGACAGAGCACTGAAAGACCTACGTCAAAACAAGGCCCCGGGAGTAGACAACATTGCATTAGAACTACTGATAGCCTTGGGAGAGACAGGCCTGACAAAACTCTACCATCTGGTGAGCAAAATGTATGAGACAGGCGAAATACCCTCAGACTTCATGAAAAATTTAATAATTCCAATAATTCCAATCCCAAAGAAAGCAGGTGTTGACAGATGTGAAAATTACCGAACTATTAGTTTAATAAGTCACTGCTGCAAAATACTAACGCGAATTCTTTACAGACGAATGGAAAAACTGGTAGAAGCCGACCTCGGGGAAGGTCAGTTTGGATTCCGTAGAAATATTGGAACACGTAAGGCCATACTGACCCTATGACTTATCTTAGAAACTAGATTAAGAAAAGGGAAACCTACGTTTCTAACATTTTTAGACTTAGAGAAAGCTTTTGACAATGTTGACTGGAATATTCCCTTCCAAATTCTGAAGGTGGCAGGTGTAAAATACAGGGAGCAAAAGACTATTTACAATTTGTACAGAAACTAAATGGCAGTTATAAGAGTCGAGGGGCATGAAAGGGATGCAGTTGTCGGGAAGGGAGTGAGACAGAGTTGCAGCCTCTCCATGATGTTATTCAATCTGTATATTGAGCAAGCAGTAAAGGTAATGGAAGAAAAATTCAGAGTAGGAATTAAAAGCCATGGAGAAGAAATTCAAACTTTCAGGTTCGCTGATGACATTGTAATTCTGTCAGAGACAGTAAAGGTAATGGAAGAAAAATTCAGAGTAGGAATTAAAAGCCATGGAGAAGAAATTCAAACTTTCAGGTTCGCAGATGACATTGTAATTCTGTCAGAGACAGCAAAGGACCTGGAAGAGCAGCTGAATGGAATGGACAGTGTCTTGAAAGGAGGGTATAAGATGAACATCAACAAAAGCAAATCGAGGATAATGGAATGTTGTCGAATTAAATCAGGTGATGCTGCGGGAATTAGATTAGGAAATGAGATGCTTAAAGTAGTAAATGAGTTTTGCTATTTGGGGAGCAAAATAACTCACGATGGTCAAAGTAGAGAGGATATAAAATGTAGACTGGCAATGTCAAGAAAAGCGTTTCTGAAGTAGAGAAATTTGTTAACATCAAGTATAGATATAAGTGTCAGGAAGTCGTTTCTGAAAGTATTTGTATGGAGTGTAGCCATGTATGCAAATGAAATGTGGATGATAAATAGTTTAGACAAGAAGAGAATAGAAGCTTTCGAATTGTGGTGCTACAGAAGAATGCTGAAGATTAGATGGGTAGATCACTTAACTAATGAGGAGGTATTGAACAGAACTGGGGAGAAGAGAAATTTGTGGCACAACTTGACTAGAAGCAGGGGCTGGTTGGTGGGACATATTCTGAGGCATCAAGGGATCACCAATTTAGTATTGGAGGGCAGTGTGGAGGGTAAAATTCTTAGAGACCAAGAGATGAATACACTAAACAGATTCAGAAGGATGTAGGTTGCAGTAGGTACTGGGAGATGAAGAAGCTTGCACAGGATAGAGTAGCATGGAAAGCTGTATCAAACCAGTCTTTGGACTGAAGACCACAACAACAACAGCATCATCATAAGCTAAGGGTAATTATAAAACAGTGGATGGCATGAAGATGCCTGGTTGTTTGTGGAATTAATACAATGAAAAAACTCGGGAAAAAAACCCATTGAAATCTTGATCCAATTAAACTGGGCAGGACTCTAGATGTCACAAAAGACGTCAACAATTTTCTTGTATTGTGTGGTCATCACCTAAAACCGCACCTCAGCAGACCATACGTAATCATTTAGCAGTATTAAAAAAACACGAAGCTAAAATATGATTCATCGTGAATGTGACACTGCAAACACTGGATGTGAGCATGTATTCATGCCACAAGGGATAAGCATTTCTCATTAAGGACTGTCTGATACAAAGGTAATTGAGGACCACTCCAGCCCTTCATTGAAGAGAGACTGCACCATGATTGAATAGCTAGTTTGGTTAACCACAGATTCTACATCTACATCTACATTTATACTCTGCAAGCCACCCAATGGTGTGTGGCAGAGAGCACTTTACATGCCACTGTCATTACCTCCCTTTCCTGTTCCAGTCGCGCATGATTTGCGGGAAGAACGACTGCCGGAAAGCCTCCGTGCGTGCTCGTATCTCTCTGATTTTACATTCGTGATCTCCTCAGAAGGTATAAGTAGGGGAAGCAATATATTCGATACCTCATCCAGAAACACACCCTATCAAAACCTGAACAGCAAGCTACACCGCAATGCAGAGCCCCTCTCTTGCAGAGTCTGCCACTTGAGTTTGCTAAACATCTCCGTAACGCTATCACACTTATCAAATAACCCTGTGACGAAATGTGCTACTCTTCTTTGGATCTTCTCTATCTCCTCTGTCAATCTGACCTGGTATGGCTCCCACACTGATGAGCAATACTCAAGTAAAGGTTGAACGAGTGTTTTGTAAGCCACCTCCTTTGCTGATGGACTACATTTTCTAAGGACTCTCCCAATGAATCTCCACCTGGCACCCACCTTACCAACAATTAATTTTATATGATCATTCCACTTTAAATCATTCCGTGTGCATACTCCCAGATATTTTACAGAGGTAACTGCTACCAGTGTTTGTTCTGCTATCATATAATCATACAATAAAGGATCCTTGTTTCTATGTATTCACAATACATTGCATTTGACTATGTTAAGGTCAGTTGCCACTCCCTGTACCAAGTGCCTATCTGCTGCAGATCTTAATGCATTTCGCTGCAATTTTCTAATGCTACAACTTTTCTGTATACTACAGTATCATCCTTGAAAAGCTGCATGGAACTTCTGACACTATCTACTAGGTCATTTATATATATTGTGAAAAGCATTGGTCCCATAACACTCCCCTGTGGCATGCCAGAGGTTACTTTAATGTAGACATCTCTCAATTGAGAACAGCATGCTGTGTTCTGTTTGCTGAAAACTCTTCAATGCAGCCACACAGCTGGTCTAATATTCTGTAGGTTCTTACTTTGTTTATCAGGTAACAGTGCGGAACTGTATCGAATGCCTTCCGGAAGTTAAGGAAAATGGCGTCTACCTAGGAGCCTGTATCTAATATTTTCTGTGTCTCATGAACAAATAAAGCGAGTTGGGTCTCACACAATCGCTGTTACCAGAATCCATGTTGATTCCTACAGAGCAGATTCTGGGTTTCCAGAAATGACATGATACGCGAGCAAAAAACATGTTCAAAAATTCTACAACAGATCGATGTTAGAGATACAGGCCTATGATTTTGCTCGACGACCCTTCTTGAAAACTGGGACTACCTGTGCTCTTTTCCTATCATTTGGAATCTTCCATTCCTCTAGAGACTTGTGGTACACTGCTGTTACAATGGGGGCAAGTTCTTTCGCGTACTCTGTGTAGAATCGAATTGGTATCCCATCAGGTCCAGTGGACTTTCCTCTGTTGAGTGATTTCAGATGCTTTTCTATTCCTTGGACATTTATTTCAATGTCAGCCATTTTTTTCGTTCATGCCAGAATTTAGAGAAGGAATTGCAGTGCGGTCTTCCTCTGTGAAAGAGCTTTGGAAAAAGGTGTTCAGTATTTCAGCTTTATGCGTGTCATCCTCTGTTTCAATGCCATCATTGTTGTTGGTTACTTCCAGCCATTGTGTTTCACACTCCACCATCATTCTCTTTGTCACACATGACACGATAGCCTGTGGTGGGACACTATGGCGAACTGTGGTGTTTTCCTGATTGGATGCTTTAGCTTTGTCAGTTTTATCATTCCCCTTGATATCAATGTGTACAGGTACAGAGCAAAAAGCCATCTCTTTCCTATGCCTTTGAAGGAAGTGTGTAGTGCTCCTGAACCTCTGAACTATTTTCTGGTATATTCTTAATAGCCTATACAGCAGTAAGAGTGTCTGTGCAAATGAGACACCTCCCTCCACCAAGAAATCTCATCTGCTCCAGTGCTTTCTTGACTGCTCACAGCTCTACATAGAACACTGAAAAGTGACTTGGCAGGTTGCTTTTAATCACAAAATGAGAGAAGGTGACAGCACCTAACACTGTCCCTTGTTTAGGTCAGTCAAAAAAGACTGCCATGTATTTGTGATAATCCAATAAAATGTTTTTAAAACCTGTTTTAAAGCTATAGCAGTGTCTTGATCTTGTTGTACTCTGCAATTTTCAAGTTACATGTGGACCTGGCAACCATCCAGTGAGGGTTTTTACTCCATCCCTGTTCAAGAACTGATATGTCTATTACAAAAAGCTGCTTGAAACATTCCTTTACACAGACATGAAAAAGCCTAGTTGTTTGGTGACTGGTGAACCTTAGTTGTATGGAATGTTCAGACCCAATACTAACAACAAGATGTTTGGAGATACACTTTAGTTTGAATAAATGTCTCACCATGAGAAAAACTCACTGGATGGTAAGAGGTAGTTCATCAGCCTCTAAACACTGACTAGGTAAGGACTGGTTTGGTATGTTCCTGCACCCAGTCTAATGCCTATATTTTGAACAACTTTAAATATGAAGGTCTAGCTGATCCATAAACTATTGTGCCATAGTCAAATCATGTGCAGAGACAGTTCTATAGACTGTGAGCAGGCTGGACTGATGGGTCCCCAGTTCTTACCACAAAAACATTTTACAATGACAAACTAGTTCATAGTCAGTGTCAGTGTCCAATGGGCACAATATTTCAGCAGTGACCGTGTTGCCATCATCAGGTGGTTCCAAGATGTTTAATGCCTTTAGACATCTGCAATTCACAGCATGAGGGTGCAGCAGTCTTGTTAATCTTTGTTCAAAGATGATGCTGAAGAACCACAATGAAATCTTAAAATACCAGATGGTGCCAACATCTGAAGTTCTGGTAAGGAAAAAGATGTGCACAAACAATTAAAATACACATGAACAGTTTTTCCAGTAGAAAATGTAAAACCAGCCACATCAACCCAATCTTTCAGTCTCCTAAGGGTCAGCTGTAGTTGCCCTGTAGTATTTGTGAGAATGGAGGAAGAACAGAATAACAAAAAGTCATCCACAGATTAGAAATATTTGACTGGGTACCTCATTTAGGAAGAGATTCTATAGATTTCCGTGATACAAAGGGTGAAGCACAGAATATTACTCTGATGAACACAATTGTGTACCGAGAATTTGTCGGTGTATGTAGCACCACCTTCATACTCGAAGTATCATTGAATATGGACGGACCACAGTAATATGGGGAGACATCCATAAAAGTGCCATTCATGTAGTTGTTGGTTGAGATCATGTCTCGAGGTCATATCACATGCCTTCTCCAGATGAAATAAGATACCAATGAACTGCTGTTTGCATAGGACTGATTCTTGTATCAGTCCTTCCAATTGGAGTAGATTCTAAAATGTTGGCTGGCACTTCCAAAACCCATATTACAAATGATTAGTTGATTCCCCAATTTCAAGAGTTCACACTAGAAGTTGTCTTATTATCCAGTCATGGGTTTTTCCTATACAGCTAGTGAGTACAATATTCCTGTAGCTGTCTATAGATAACCTATCCTACCCTGGATTGAGAACTGATATGGCAGTAGTTAGCACAGCCTGCGGTTCCCACATGGAGAAGGGGTAGTTGTACTGGTCTGAAGTGTTGATTGAGAGGCGTAGTCTGTGTTTCTCCATGTGCCCCCCGTGGTGATGGAATCAGTCAGTTATGTAAGAGGTGGGAGTCAAAATGTGAATAAAGTGTTTAACCATTTTCTGTGCTATATCCCTGTGTGCTATTTGGAGAAAACCATTGTTTACTATGGCAGATATTGGACCTGGAGACTTATTCCCTGATGTGTTCTGAATTGACTCCCATACCTTCGTTGTTGCTGTGCAATTGTTAAGGGATGCTAAAAACTTTCTCCATATACTCAGTTGTCCTGTTTGATGATTTGTCGAGCTTTAGCCCACATCTGCTGAAAGGCTGCAAAATTGTTTCAACCTGACCAATTACTAAACATACACAATGCAGCTAATCTGTTTCTAACAGCTACCCAACATTGCTCATTGCTAATTCTATCAAGGGATCACTTTCTTCTAGGCTGGCTGGAATATGTAGCGGTGGAGGAATCAGCAACATGGTACATCAAATTTTTGATATGATCCACCAACTTCTGGGTGCTATCACAGAGTCTGAATACAACCATTTTGGGTGTATAGCGATCATTTAACTCTGCTGAACATCCATTTAAGTAGCCTTCATTCAGCTGCTGTGGACTCAGCTAGATGAAGCCACATGAGAAGATGGTCACTTGAGTATAGATCCCTCATCACTTCCCATGTAATGATATCTGTAAGGGCAAGAGGGCATAGATACAGATTTATGACTGACAATGGCCCAGTCACTAGGCAGAAGTGCATAATTTCCCCAGTGTTAAGTGTGCAGATATCCTCTGACACAAGGAGCCCCTCAATTACTAACCTCTTGTGCAGACAGTGGATGAGCCCCAGAGACAATGTATGCATTAATGGCACCTAGTAACAGGAATCGGCAGGGGAGTTGTGGTGGGATGTATTAAGGAGATAATACAAGGCATGATGGTGGCTATACAGCTAGTGCAGCCATTTGGCACTCAGTGATTATGGTTATGAGTGAGGAGTTAGTTGATAAACACAGCTACAAAACCCTTTTCCCACTCACCACTTATGTCATCCTTCCTGTGAAGGTTAAACTCTAACAACACAGGATTATCTGTGGCATTTAAGTGCATCTCCTGAAGGCACATGCACGTAGGCTTTTCCTGCAATAGCAGTTTTCATTTCTCCAAATGTGCCCCAAAACTGTTCATTTTCCTCTGAAGGATGGGAAACATTTTAACCACAAGGCTTAACTTCGACTGAGTCCTGTAGTCTAGAAGGGGAGTTCAAAATGTTGGGAGGAGGATTAGATGACCTTTGTGGAGCATACACATGTATTTTTAGGTCCATTGGACACACTTCTCCATCAAATATTAGTGAAGATCTATGGTGAGAGAGTTTGATGGTTTGCTTTTTAGGTCTGGTCTTTACGCTTAATACTTTCCCTTTCCATGAGGAGAGAGGTGAAGAAGTAGAAGCAGATATCTTGTGACCAGATTTCAATTTTGGAGAATAAGTGAACTGTTTTTCCTTTGTAGTCAACACTGGATTGTTAGCCAAGCTAATAACTGCAACAGCATGTTTGCAGCTACAGCTACATGTATGGGTGACTGTGGCAGCATCTGGGCGTTTTCATTGAGGCATCTGACTTGACAACTGCTTGCCCTACAGTGGTAGAGAATGAGGTTGTATAGTCTTGAAAATGTTTTATGTCTCCATTTACACTACCTGCCTTAGGACACAAAGCTGCTGAATCTTCTGCTCCTGTACATAGACAGTATATTCTTTGACCATACTGGATGGTCACCTGAGCAGTTAGCACAACATGGTGGCAGGGTGCATGGTGACCTTGGATCACGTGCATCTAAACCACATCTTCCACATGTAGGCTTCCTTTTGCATGCTCAGACTGTGTACCCAATTTGCTGGCATTGAAAGCAGCATATAAATATTGAAGGACTCTATGACTTATGAAACCAGCTTTTAAATGTTCAGATAACATGGGTGACCTAAAGTAATTATCAAGGTAGGTGTTTTTCCTACTCCACTGCCCACCTGTTTTAACATGTTTCTCACCTCAACTATAACTTTGCTTTCCCATTCTGCTAAAAGTTCATTGGGGTCCAAGATCACTCCTTGATACAACACCTTTTATGTAACTGAGGGTTTTGTGTATTTCAATAATAGGAGGGGAAAATTTCTGCCCTTCAGGCACAGATAGAGCAGGCTAGGGAAGATCTGAACAGATTAAGGAGGGAGAAGGGTAAAGAGAGGTGGGAAGTGGCAACAGGTAATAGAAGGAACGGACCTAGAACTTTGTCAGACAGCTTTGTGGTGAATGTGAAGAATAAGTTTGACCTGTTGCTTCTGTTAGAAACTGATGAGCCTCAGACAGATGTAGGTGTAGAGAGTGCACAACAAACTTTCAGTAGAAAATTGAATGAGAAAGTAGGGAAGTCAGCAGAGGGAAAGAAAGTTTGGTAGTTAGGTAGTTCACATGCCAGAGGTGTAGGCCAACTTTTGCAGGACCAGTTAAGATCAGAATACCAGGTCACAATTTTTTTTTAAACCTAGTGCTGGTCTGGGTCAGGTGACAGAGAATTTAAGTTCACTATGTACAGATTTTACCAAGGAAGACACCATGGTTATTAAGTGTGGGCCGGGCAATAGTATTGACAGAGATTCTGGGTACAACATAGAGTGCAACCTGGCAAAGATTGCAACAGCAACGAGACATACCAGTGTTGAGTTTGTGTCTGTTCTGAGATGCAGTGACCAACCTCATTTAAACTCTTCTTTCGGAAGAGTTAATTTGGAGTTGGAATGGCTACTTGGATCAGGTGCGGGGGTCACACATTAGTTTGGTTCCTGTTGATTCTCTCAGTAGGTAGGATTATACTAGACATGGCCTATTTCTCAATAGGAAAGGGAGGGGCAAACTGACTGGGCTAATAGCAGGAAATGTAAGGGGAGCAGGTACGGCCATGAGTGGTAATATACCAGTGGTCATAGGTGTCGGGGCAGCACCTTTTTTAGGATAGGTAGGACACAATGTAGTCAAGTTCTAGGAGAAGTAAATATTGAAACAAACCTTCAGTTTGAGAAAGAAATCAAACAGCATAATCCTGCCACATTGCATCAGAGAACACAGCTGTTGGTTAAAAATTTAATTTCCACCCGATTTCATCTTCATAAATATGAAATGCCAACTATCTTTAGTGCATCAAAATATTCGAGGGCTTCGAAGTAAAATTAATGAACTACTTATGTGCATTGATGAATTAGAGTCATCGAACCCAGTTGATAAATCTGCCTCTCTGAACATTTTAAGTTTCACCTGTTGCTTCAGTTAGAAACAGATGAGCCTCAGACAGAAGTAGGTGTAGAGAGTGCACAACAAACATTCAGTAGAAAATTGAATAAGAATGTAGGGAAGTCAGCAAAGAGAAAGAAAGTTTTGTAGTTAGGTAGTTCACGTGCCAGAGGCATGCCACAGGGTAGTGTTATGGGACCAATGCTTTTCACAATATATATATAAATGACCTATTAGATAGTGTTGGAAGTTCCATGCGGCTTTTCGTGGATGATGCTGTAGTATACAGAGAAGTTGCAGCATTAGAAAATTGCACCGAAATGCATTAAGATCTGCAGCGGATAGGTACTTGGTGCAGGGAGTGGCAACTGACCCTTAACATAGACAAATGTAATGTATTGCGAATACATAGAAAGAAGGATCCTTTATTGTATGATTATATGATAGCGTAACAAACACTGGTAGCAGTTACTTCTGTAAAATATCTGGGAGTATGCGTACGGAAAGATTTGAAGTGGAATGATCATATAAAATTAATTTTTTATAAGGTGGGTGCCAGGTTGAGATTCATTGGGAGAGTCCTTAGAAAATGTAGTCCATCAACAAAGTAGGTGGCTTACAAAACACTTGTTCGACCTTTACATGAGTATTGCTCATCAGTGTGGGATCCGTACCAGGTCGGGTTGACAGAGGAGATAGAGAAGATTCAAAGAAGAGGGGCACGTTTCTTCACAGGGTTATTTGGTGAGCGTGATAGCATTACGGAGATGTTTAGCAAATTCAAGTGGCAGACTCTGCAAGAGAGGGTCTCTGCATTGTGGTGTAGCTTGCTGTCCAGGTTTTGAGAGGGTGCGTTTCTGGATGAGGTATCGAATATAGTGCTTCCCATACTTATACCTCATGAGGAGATCACGAATGTAAAATTAGAGAGATACGAGCACGCACGGAGGCTTTCTGGCAGTAGTTCTTCCTGCGAACCATGCGCGACTGGAACAGGAAAGGGAGGTAATGACAGGGGCATGTAAAGTGCTCTCTGCCACACACCGTTGGGTGGCTTGGGGAGTATAGATGTAGATGTAGATGTAGAACATCATGTGACAACTGGTATATATATGTTAAACCTTACAGAATTTAATTTAGCCTCTTACTTCTGCAGACAAAATATGGAGAAAGGAGGAGTTGACACATTTATTAAAAACAGTTTTAAATGGAATAATATTGACATTAATAAATTTTGCTTAGAGGAGCACTTAGACGCATGTGCAGCAGAGACAGAATTTCATGATAGGTCCTTAATAGTAGTAACCATATACAGAGCACCTTCAGGAAATTTCAACCTGTTTATAAATGGTCTTGAAGATTTATTAGCTCATCTAAAATTTAAAAAAAATACTGTCAGTGAACAGTTACTGAAATCAGTTACATGTCATTCAGTTTGATTCCTACTGTAAATTTCCCAAGTAGTGTATACAAATGTTCTAAGACTGCCATTGATAATATCTTTATAGAAAATTCTAGGAAACTATGCCACATTACAAAACCTGTAGTAAATGGGCTATCTGACCATGACATGTAACACCTAATATTAAATTTTGAAAATTGTCAAGTTAAAACATCTATCAGAACTGAGTACACAAGGCCAATAAAACAGCCAAAAACTGAGAAATTTAGGAGATTGCTCAATTAATTGGAATTAATTGGATGCATGTTTACAGCATTCAAGACACAAATGGAAAATACAAAATATTCATTAATAAAGTTAGCACCCAATTTGAAAATTGTTTTCCTCTGAAGGTAACTCAAATTAAGCAGAGGTGTAATAAGAAACCATGGATTACACATGTGAGAGAAAAAGGAAACTCTACCTGATATGTAGGGACACCTTTGATACTAGCATTATAGCTCATTACAAAATTACTTCAAAATATTGAAGAAGGTGATCCAAAAATCTAAACACCTGCATTATGAGGAGAAGATGAATACATCCAGCAATAAAATAAAAACAATTTGGGATATAGTTAAGTCAGAGACAAGAAGGACCAGAAATGAGGAGGAACCAATAGCTCTAAAAATAAATGAAACCCTGGTAACAAATGCACGTTGTGTTGCAAACCATTAAAACAAGTATTTTGTCTCTGTTACTGATAGCATAGGTTTGTCAGGTTCAGTAAATAATGCAATGGAATATTTGAGACCAGAGCACACAAGCAATCTCAGTAAAATGGAATAGACACTTACTTCACCCAAAGAAATAGAATCTATCATAAAGTCCCTGAAACCAAAGCATTCTAGTGGTTATGATAACATATCAACAAAGTTAATAAAAGAGTGTTCACATGAACTTACTCATATCTTAAGTTATTTGTGTAACCAACCACTTATCACAGGAAAATTCCCAGATTGGCTTAAATATGGTGAAATTACACTTCTCCACAAGAAAGGGGACAAAGAAACGCCATCAAATTACTGACCAATCTCACTTTTGACAGCTTTTTCAAAAATCTTTTCAAGGGTTATGTTCAAGCATCTACTTAACCACCTTAGCAAAAATAACATATTGTCAAAGCCACAGTTTGGGTTTTTATTAAGGGTTCTGATATTGAGAATGCTATTTACACTTACAGTGAAAATGTCCTTAATTCATTAAACAACAAATTAGAGGCAACTGGCATATTCTGTGACCTGTCAAAGACTTCTGACCCTGTGAATCACAGTATTCTTTTAAATAAATTAAAATATTATGGCATCACAGGTAGTGGTGCAAAGTGGTTTCAGTCATATCTTACTAATAGAAAACAAAGGGTGTCATTATGTAGCACTTCAGTAGTAGGCAATCAGACATTATCTGACTGGCAAGAAATTACATGTGGTGTTCCCCAAGATTCCATACTAGGTCCACAACTTTTTCTTGTGTATATTAATGAGCTGTCATCTGTTACATTACCAGATGCCAAGTTTGTCTTATTTGCAGATGATACAAAAACTGCAATAAATAGTAAATCAAATATAAATTTAGAAAGGGCAGCTAATCAAATTTTTACTGACATTAATAAGTGGTTCATAGCCAATACACTGTCATTAAACTTTGAATAGAGCCACTATATGCAGTTCAGAACTTCCAAGAGATTTCTTTCTAGAGTGTGTATAAAATATGATGACATGGAAAGTTGAGAGTTTAAAATTCTTGGGATTACAACTCGATAATAAATTTAGTTGGGAGCGACATACTAACGAACTGCTAAAGCACCTAAACAAGTCTGTCTTTGCAATGCGAATGATGTCTTTGCAATGCGAATGATGTCAGATGTAGGAGATATAAATGTAAAAAAAAGGCATATTTTGCTTGTTTTCACTCCATTATGTCATATGTTAACACATTTTGGGGTAACTCCACAAACCGAGAAAAAATTTTTAGAGTACAGAAGCATATAATAAGAGCAATGTGTTGTGTAAATCCAAGAACATCATGTCGAAACCTATTCAAAGAATTGGGCATACTAACCGCAGCTTCTCAGTACATTTATACCTTAATGAAGTTTGTTGTAAATAATACATCTCTTTTTCCAACTAACTGCTTAGTACACAGTGTCAATACTACGAATAAGAACAATATACATAAAGATTTAAAATCACTTACACTTTCCCAGAAAGGAGTCCAGTATTCAGCAACACTTATTTTCAGTAAGTTACCAGCAACTATTAAGAGTTTAGTTTCAGGCAAGGCACAATTTAAACATAATTTAAAAGAATTTTTGTTTGCCAACTCCTTCTGTTCCACCTATGAATTTCTCAACAAGTGCAGTAGGCCATTTTCTTGAAAATTTATTATACTTTAATTTTTGACAATGCTTGGTTGCAACACCCAAGTAGTACCTATTGTGTGAATGATGGATTTCTGGAAAGCAGATGTAAGTCTTAAGTCTGTAAATAGTGGAAGTTTAATTTCAAATCTTGTATATAATTTGACTGTTCCTAACTGAGGATTATTGAAATGAATAATTTACTTCAATTTTTGACAATACTTGGTTGTAATAGCCAAGTAACTAGCTACTGTGTGAATGATGGATTTAATGAAAGCAGATGTAATTACTAAACTTGTAAATATTAGAAGTTTAATTTTAATTCATTGACATAATTTTACTGTTTATTGACTGAGGATCATTAAAATTCATGAAACTCAAGTTTTTCTAATTCATTTTTGTGATGTGTTTATCAGACATGTCCCACACCCAGGAGGAGCCCCTCTTTGGGGGTTTGTTGTTGTTGTGGTCTTCAGTCCTGAGACTGGTTTGATGCAGCTCTCCATGCTACTCTATCCTGTACAAGCCTCTTCATCTCACAATACCTACCGCAACCTACATCCTTCTGAATCTGCTAAGTGTATTCATCTCTTGGTCTCCCTCTACGATTTTTACCCTCCACACTCCTCCCCAATACTAACTTGGTGATCCCTTGATGCCCCAGAACATGTCCTACCAACCGATCCCTTCTTCTAGTCAAGTTGTGCCACAAACTTCTCTTCTCCCCAATCCTATTCAATACTTCCTCATTAGTTATGTGATCTACCCATCTAATCTTCAGCATTCTTCTGTAGCACCACATTTCAAAAGCTTCTATTCTCTTCTTGTCCAAACTAGTTATCGTCCATGTTTCACTTCCATACATGGCTATACTCCATACAAATACTTTCAGAAATGACTTCCTGACACTTAAATCTATACTCGATGTTAACAAATTTCTCTTCTTCAGAAACGCTTTCCTTGCCATTGCCAGTCTACATTTTATATCCTCTCTACTTCAACCATCATCAGTTATTTTGCTCCCCAAATAGCAAAACTCCTTTACTACTTTAAGTGTCTCATTTCCTAATCTAGTTCCCTCAGCATCACCTGACTTAAATTGACTACATTCCATTACCCTCATTTTGCTTTTGTAGATGTTCATCTCACACCCTCCTTTCAAGACACTGTCCATTCCGTTCAACTGCTCTTCCAAGTCCTCTGCTGTCTCTGACAGAATTACAATGTCATCAGCAAACCTCAAAGTTTGAATTTCTTCTCCATGGATTTTAATACCTACTCCGAATTTTTCTTTTGTTTCCTTCACGGCTTGCTCAATATACAGATTGAATAACATCGGGGATAGGCTACAGCCCTGTCTCACTCCCTTCCCGACAACTGCATCCCTTTCATGCCCCTCGATTCTTATAACTGCCATCTGGTTTCTGTACAAATTGTAAATAGCCTTTCGCTCCCTGTATTTTACCCCCACCACCTATAGAATTTGAAAGAGAGTATTCCAGTCAACATTGTCAAAAGCTTTCTCTAAGTCTACAAGTGCTAGAAACATAGGTTTGCCCTTCCTTAATCTAGCTTCTAAGATGAGTCGTAGGGTCAGTATTGCCTCACATGTTCCAACATTTCTACGGAATCCAAACTGATCTTCCCCTACATTGGCTTCTACTAGTTTTTCCATTCTTCTGTAAAGAATTCGCGTTAGTATTTTGCAGCTGTGACATATTAAACTGATAGTTCGGTAATTTTTACATCTGTCAACACCTGCTATCTTTGGGATTGGAATTATTATATTCTTCTTGAAGTCTGAGGGTATTTCGCCTCTTTCATACATCTTCCTCACCGGATGGTAGAGTTTTGTCAGGCCTGGCTCTCCCAAGGCCGTCAGTAGTTCCAATGGAATGTTGTCTACTCCGGGGACCTTGTTTCGACTCAGGTCTTTCAGTGCTCTGTCAAACTCTTCACGCAGTATCATATCTCCCATTTCATTTTCTACATGCTCTTCCATTCCACAATATTGTCCTCAAGTACATCGCCCTTGTATAGACCTTCTATATACTCCTTCCACCTTTCTGCTTTCCCTTCTTTGCTTAGAACTGGGTATCCATCTGAGCTCTTGATGTTCATGCAAGTGGTTCTCTTATCTCCAAAGGTCTCTTTAATTTTCCTTTAGGCAGTATCTATCTTACTCCTAGTGAGATAAGCCTCTACAACCTTACATTTGTCCTCTAGCCATCCCTGCTTCGCCATCTTGCACTTCCTGTCGATCTCATTTTTGAGACGTTTGTATTCCTTTTTGCCTGCTTCATTTACTGCATTTTTATATTTTCTCCTTTCATCAATTAAATTCAATATTTCTTCTGTTACCCAAGGATTTCTCCTCGCCCTCGTCTTTTTACCTACTTGATCCTCTGCTGCCTTCACTACTTCATCCCTCAAAGCTACCCATTCTTCTTCTACTGTATTTCTTTCCCCCATTCCTGTCAATTGTTCCCTTATGCTCTCCCTGAAATTCTCTACAACCTCTGGTTCTTTCAGTTTATCCAGGTCCCATCTCCTTAAATTCTCACCTTTTTGCAGTTTCTTCAGTTTCAATCTACAGGTCATAACCAACAGATTGTGGTCAGAGTCCGCATCTGCCCCTGGAAATGTCTTACAATTTAAAACCTGGTTCCTAAATCTCTGTCTTACTATTAGATAATCTATCTGAAACCTGTCAGTATCTCCAGGCTTCTTCCATGTATACAGCCTTCTTTTATGATTGTTGAACCAAGTGTTAGCTATGATTAAGTTGTGCTCTGTGCAAAATTCTACCAGGCAGCTTCCTCTTTCATTTCCAAGCCCCAATCCATATTCACCTATTACGTTTCCTTCTCTTCCTTTTCCTACTACCGAATTCCAGTCACCCATGACTATTAAATTTTCATCACCCTTCACTATCTGAATAATTTCTTTTATTTCATTATACATTTCTTCAATTTCTTCGTCATCTGCAGAGCTAGTTGGCATATAAACTTGTACTACTGTGGTAGGCATGGGCTTCGTTTCTATCTATGCTGTTTGTAGTAGCTTACCTGCATTCCTATTTTCCTATACACTTTTAAACCTACTCCTGCATTACCCCGATTTGATTTTGTGTTTATAACCCTGTAGTCACCTGACCAAAAGTCTTGTTCCTCCTGCCACCGAACTTCACTAATTCCCACTATATCTAACTTTAACCTATCCATTTCCCTTTTTAAATTTTCTAACCTACCCGCCCGATTAAGAGATCTGACATTCCACGCTCCAATATGTAGAACGCCAGTTTTCTTTCTCCTGATGACATCCTCTTGAGTAGTCCCCGCCCGGAGATCCGAATGGGGGACTATTTTACCTCCGGAATAATTTACCCAAGAGGACGCCATCATCATTTAACCATACAGTAAAGCTACATGCCCTCGGGAAAAATTTTGGCCGTAGTTTCCCCTTGCTTTCAGCCTTTCACAGTAACAGCACAGCAAGGCCGTTTTGGTTAGTGTCACAAGGCCAGATCGGTCAATCATCCAGACTGTTGCCCTTGCAACAACTGAAAAGGCTGCTGCCCCTCTTCAGGAACCACATGTTTGTCTGGCCTCTCAACAGATACCCCTCCGTTGTGGTTGCACCTAAGGTATGGCTATCTGTATCGCTGAGGCATGCAAGCCTCCCCACCAACTGCAAGGTCCAAGGTTCATGGGCGGGTTTGGGGGTTTATGGAAGGAGTAATTAATCTACTCTAATCTAATCTGATCTATAGGATATTCCTCAAGTTTTTTGGTTTGCAGTAATTTGGTTGCTTGACTGGACGTCATTGTACCTGTTACCAGGTATCTATCTGCTGATAGACTTATAAACCCCAAAAATTCCCTCTACACCTTTTTGTGTATAGAATGGGGACGTTCTCTTGAATGTCCCCCTCTCTTGACTGTCCTCCTTTTCTCTCCATAACAATGAATACATTCTTATACATTGACATTGTTCTGTTGTGAGGGGCATTTGATATGTAATGCAACACTTTTTTTTCTGAAAGCAGGTTGGTTTTATTCACAATTCCAATACACCATATTATTCCCCAGGCGTATCTCTACAGAACCCTAATAATCTCCATTCAATGAGATGGCCTTATGCCACAATAGAGGGAGTGCCTGTATACCCTCATGGTACCAGTCAACATCAGAGCCAACGTCTTACTGCATCAATAGCCTCCCCCTCATCCATGCACTGCTTCCCATGAAGTGCATCCTTCACTAGGCGAAACAGATGGAAGTCATAAGGGGTGAGAGCCTGGTTTTATAGTGGGTGAGGAAGAACAGTCCAATGGAGTTGGCTGAGTCCCTCTAGGGTGTGCAGACTTGTGTGAGGCACTGGCATGGAGAAGGAGAAGTTCATTAATATTTTTGTGATGATGAACATGCTGAAGTTGTTTCATCAATTTGCTGGCCGGTGTGGCAGAGTGGTTCTACACGCTTCAGTCTGGAAGCGCGCGACTGCTACAGTCGCAGGTTCGAATCCTACCTCGGGCATTTCAGAGTGGATTGTTGCACCATGAGGGAGTACATCATACAGAATAACCCCTTCAGAGTCCCAGAAGACTATCACAGTGACTTCACCGGTTGAAGGTGCAGCTTGCAACTTTTTCTTCAGAGGAGAGATGATGTTCTGCCTTTCCATGCGTGTCATTTTGTTTCCGGTTTGAAGTGATGGACTTGTGTTTCATCAATTGTGATGAAGTTTGACAAAAAATTGTCATAATCAACTTAACAACATGCAGGTAATTCTGCACAGATGGTCCTTTCTTGTTCTCCATGGTCTCTTGTTATCCTGTTAGGCAACAAGGAATCTAGCAGGAAAACACCTTTGAGTGCCCAAATGAGTGGACGAGTGTGTCAGCATTACCAACAGTGACATCCAGTTGAGCAGCAAGGTGTTTGAATGTGATCCATTGAGTACCTCAAATGAGAGTGCCTGCATGTTCCAACACTGCAGAAGTCACAGTTGTGTGTGGTTGGCAAGCATGTGGGAGCTTGGACAGGTTTGTGTGACCTTGTGATGATGACAGCTGCCTCGCCCAATGACTCACTATGTTTTTGGTCACTGCAAGGTCTCCATAAACATTCTGCAAGCACCTATGAGTATCTGTGATGCTCTGGTTTTCCACCAAAAGAAACTCAATGACAGCTCCCTGCTTGGAACTTATCTCTGTTACACACACCGTTCTGAAGGCTACATATAGAGACACCACCAGTCAAAATGTCATGAAACTATAGGGGCTAAAGCAGGAATAATTCATTGTGTCCCACAAGAAAGTCCACATTTTTTCAACCAAAATTGACTAGGAAAAATAGTGTTGCATTACTCATTGAATGACCCTGAAATCTATGTGCCAGGTGGGTTGTCCGCCAGAGGTCTCTTTGTGGAGTTGGTAGAAAAATCTTCTAGTATCTCACTTCATCCACTTGAAATTAGAATTTTGTTGTTATTGTGATGTGTTGTGGTCCCAGAAGATACTACAGAACCATTTGTCTACTCAGAAACAGCTCTGCTTGCCTAGGGAAACATTTCACAGCTGAAGTGCTGCAGGTTTTCCAGAGGTCATTCATGAACTATTGTTCTTCCTCAAGAGCCATATTTGTCACTGCCCTGCAGCACACCTAACGACAAGTTTCCTTTTCTTTTAAGCCAAAACCCTCATTACATATGACACACAACTTATCTCCATCATGTCACACAGTGGTCACTGAAGCATGCTTATGGTTACAGAGGTGCTTACCAGTCCCCAGCTCATGAAAACTGTATCTTATAACTGACTGCAATTACAAGGTCACCCATGGTCTATGTGTACAGTTTGTAAGCTGCTGTGATAGATTTATCTCAACAAATAAAATGCTTTACACTGCTTGGCCTTTGTATAATAACTGTTAATCATTCTCTATGCCATGCACTACTGCCACCATTTTGCCACTGCAGTTTATTTATTTATCGGGTTTTGTCAAATCATGTGAGCCAAAGCTATTTTGTCTTGAAATCAGTCAATAGATAGTTAGACACTTCCTTTTCTGTTTCACATTTCTACATGCCTCCTTAAGAGCTCTAATTTCTCTTATCAAACAATGGAAAATCCAGAACGGAACACAACAACACTATGAAAATGACAGCTGCCACCCACTACATAGATGAGATGCCGAGTCACAGACAGGCACAAAAGAAAGACCATCACAAAATAAGCTTTAGGCCAACAAGGCCTTTGTCACAAATTGATGACAGACACACATACACACAATCACACAACCACACCTCACACAGACATGACCGCAGTCTGTAGCAGCTGAAGCCACTAGTGTGATTAATTTGAGTATGACATATTTCCTGGAAAGCAGTAAATTTGAGGATGTTGTAATGAAAACTTTGACAATTTGCTAATAAAATTTTGACAGTCAGACTGTTTTTACTATCTACATGCTCTGAATCTGCTATGTGCATGACGAAGGTGAGTGTTTGTGAGAGTGTTTGTGGTTTACCATTCAATTTTTCAGTTCTATTGGAAGCCTGTGGGAAAGGAAACCTGTTATCCAAGTGCATATAATTTTTCTGTCTAATGTTTGTTGAATGAATATTGCTGTTTCTAGGCAATGAGTCAAAATGCCAACAAAAGAATCCAATTCTGGAGTAAACTGTACAGCTATGACAGAGTTAGCAGTATGAGAATCATGAAAGGTGGCCTGCATGAAGTATGCCAGTTGACATTTCATGTCAATCTGTCTGGCATTTTCTGGGCTATGAATATTATTGCTTAGTCCCCAGAATTGTCCCACAATATAACACAAAGTGAGATAATAAAGTGAAGGTCCAAAATCTTCCATATTTCAGAGTCAAAGACAGTGGAGGTCATTCTTATTGTGAAGATAGCATCATTCAGTTTGTTGCACATGATTATGAATATGATACTCTGAAGAAAGATTTGTAATAGCTCTCAGTCATAAGGATTTAAAATAGTTTACTTCATTGAGTGTTTGATGACACTGATACAGTAAAATTTCATGTTTACAAGAAATCTATGTCATAAATAGTATGCACTTTTTTTGCATATAAACATTAATCTGATCAATGAAAGCCATGTGCTGATGTTACTGACTACCTTACTAGCTACATCATTTACAATACAGTCCACACCTTTCACAGTAACACTTGTGACATCTGCAAAGAGAACAATTTTTGTGTCATTCGTCATGTCTAGAGGCAGACCATTGACAAATATCAAGAAAATCAACGGACTGAGGTTAGAATCCTGTGGCATTCTGTACTCTGTATAACTTCAGACTGATTCAAGTATCTGCCCTGTTTGTTCCCACTGGAGGGCAACCGCACCTACTTCCCACTTTCCAGATATGAAGTAAACAATTGTTGAGTTTTTTCCCTAATCCCATAACTGTCTAACTTATGCAAAACTATTGCATGGTCCACACAACTAAATGTTTTTGCTAAATGAAAGAAAGTACCTTCCGTTTAGCCATGGTAGTGCCTTACACACAAAATAATAACTAGCCTTTTCTGTTGATACTCCTTTCCTAAACACAAACTACAAGTCTGTTACTAAATTATGTGACATTACATTCTCACATATTGCTTTCTCAAAAACTTTCAAAAACAGTGGTTATAAAGTAGGTTCACTGATGAGTATTTCAATATTTCAGGAAACTGTTTGCATACAAAAATATATTGCACAGGTGAGAGTAACAATATAGTGCTGATATTGATAATACTGCTTGAAAATTTTTTTGCACAGGTGATAGTAATGATGTAGCACTGGTATTCATAATACTACTTGAAATGTCATTGTACCAACTGGAGTCTTTACTGTGATTTAATAATTGATTCAATTTCATCTTTTCTTTCTTCCTGTAGCTGCATGTGTGTCCCAGAACACCAGCTCTTAAGACTCATGAATAGTTACCAGTACCAATAAAATTTTGATTTAACTTGCCTACTATCTACAGGGCATGCTTAACAAATATTTTGCACATATCTAATGGATCACCAACAGTTTCTTTCTCACACAAGAGATTAGTTACATGTGGAGCACTTACATTTTCCTCTGATACCTAGTTCACAATTGAGCATATAGTTTAAATTTTATCCTGAAAGCTTTCTATTTTCTTGATGTGATGCATTGTTTTAGCTTGTCTGCTGAGACTCTCCAGCATTTTGCAGTATAGTTTGTTGTGAAATTCTGTTATCAAAAGGTGATTGTCCATATTATGATATTGCACCTATTTCCTTGTATATCATATTCTAATGTCATTAGTTATGCAAATTGTTTCTTTATTGGTATTGCATATCTGTCTGCAATTTTTTTGGTGGGAAAGAGGTACCAAAGGAAGAGATGTAAGTTAGAAGAAATTTAATATCTTTGTTGTTCAAATTGTTGGTAGTTTAGACTTCTTGCATCATTTGTCCTTTGATACTAATTTTATATATCTGCATTTCAAGGTACTCCTCTCTCCGTCTTTTGTTTGCTACTTTGGGATCTGACTCTTTCTTGATTCTTTTCAGCAGTGCTGTCTGTGCATTATGATCTGACAGGCATTACTAATTTTTCTCACACTGTGACCATTAAGTTAAGAACAATTTATTATGATATTGTCTATGATCATGCTGCTGCTCCCCTGAATCCTGTTTGGAAAGTACACAGTCTGTACCAGGTTGCTGATGACACAACTTACATCAGAGTGGTGAGACATGAGGTATTTGTAACTGTATTTGTTAAAGCAACAGTATTGTGGCTGTGATTATTATTATTATTATTATTGTTGTTGTTATCATTATTACTATTGTTATCAATATTATTATTATGTTATTGTTTATGATTACCCAAGTAACATGTTATTGTTACGACTATTATTATTATTGTCACTGATATGACTATTACTTTATTGTTTACAATTATCCATTATTGTGTCATATCATGCCCTAATATTACACTGAAAAATGTTCCCTACTGTCTATTAAAGTACGAGGTCTGACCTCATAAATATTAGGCCTACTGAGTGATTCTCGATACTTGAACAGTACCAGTTGTTGTACCTACATGCTGTTTGGAAAGTTTGTCTAAGGATGATATTAAAAGTTCCAGTACCCATTAGTTTTATTTATATTTGGTGTCAATTCTGTTATCCTTCTTGTCAAAAACTTTAATTACTGAGGAGTAGAATGATTCTTGTTGTTTCACAGACTTGAGGAATCATTTGGCTGTGTATTTTGAAGATAAGTTCTGATTCTCTTCAATGTGAAAATGATCTTTCTGCAGAAGCACTAGTTGCAGGAATAATTAAAATTAATTTAGTTAGTTTTGATGATTTAGGTACTGATTCACTGAGACCACAGGAGATGAGGAAATGACTTTGCTAAATAATGGTTGTTCAGGAATTCGTCTGAAGAACATATCCATCCTTAGTTGAGGGATATCAAAACATCCATTGCAGGATACCAACCTGGAATTAAATGCAGCCTTAGGGAAGTTGTCTGTATTTTGCCAATACTTTTCATAATTCATAAGTGAAAGAAATCCCAAATTATCCAAGTCATCATACCTGATAGTTAACTGACACAAGACATCAACAATTACAAAAAACCATACACATTGAGATGTTTCCCTGTCTGTCACACCATCATTGCATCTTTCTTGGAGGCTAACTATCACTTTCTTTTGGCTTGGTTTTACACAACACTTCTTCAAATTTACAATGAAGTTCCTATAACTCAGTCTGAAACTGGCCAACTTTCATCAAAGAATTTAGTTAGCATTATTCTGAAAAGAGCTGCTGACTTGGGAAGTATACCAAAAAAAATTAAGCAAGAAAATGAAACTAAATTGCTTAAGTGTCAGGTAAAAGCCTTTGGCACATGCTTGTGTTTCGTTATCCCACACATTAGGATCATCTTTCATACACTTGAAAAGCTCTTAGAGTTTAGTTTTACAGTTTCCCATCAGATCAATTAATACGCTGATATATGACGATCTGGTATTGGATACTGAAGGAAAATGTCATTTGATTAATTCATCCATTATGTTAGATCTTTTAAATGTTTTGGAGAAATAAGAGTCAAAAACTGGAAATTGTACGAAAAAAAACCTTGCATTCCTGCATGTATTCAACAGACTCTTTTTGTACTAAATTTAGTCTAAGCATAGCAATGGATGAAGAGAGCTGAAGAGTATTTGCCTGTCACAAGTTTCTGTACCCAATTATGTTGTCCAGCCATGATATCACAGCCACTATATGTCCAAGGTTTTGTACCACAGTCCAATTCATTTATGCAACCAAAAAGGTTTTCCACCAAGCTTGCAGCACTTTGGTGATCACTGACATTAACATATCCCAAAAATCTCTCACACACACCACCAGTGGGAGAAACATATCACAAAATAGTTTAAAATTGTGACTGGCTTGAAACATCTACAATTTCATCCATAATGACCACAACGAATTGTGCGTCTTTTAATTCTTTAGAAATTTCTCTATTAATAACTTCAGCAATGGAGTTGATAAGGTCATTCCACATGCCACTTTAGATACCTTAAAAACAGTGGAAATCTACAAGTGATCTGATAAACATTAATTTTTTTGTATCATTAAGTATCTACAATTTCATCCATAATGACCACAACGAATTGTGCGTCTTTTAATTCTTTAGAAATTTCTCTATTAATAACTTCAGCAATGGAGTTGATAAGGTCATTCCACATGCCACTTTAGATACCTTAAAAACAGTGGAAATCTACAAGTGATCTGACAAACATTAATTTTTTTGTATCATTAAGTATTATGGTTCAACATAATTGCCTCAGTTATCACTATTCTCTGTTTCATCATGTACTCTGAAAGGAAGTTCTTGTGCAGCTAGGAAACATATGATATCAATTAAACAGCTCAAAATGAGTCTCTTTTCTTCACTTTTTTGATGCTTCTGAATATCTAATATCAATGTGTTGTTCAAACAAACATCTATCCGTGTACTGCCAAATTTATGAATGGTCATACAGATGTAATATGGTCATTGGAATTTTCATGTAATTTCCTAAAGTTGTGTAAATTGTTTGTGTTTTTTGTCCACAACTGATGAAAACACAACACATGGACAACAGTACAATATTTGGTCTCTTTACAACATAGCCATTTGTAAGAGGTGTATGTAGATTTTTGAAAATGTTTGACATAATTTTTAGTTATTGTGTTTAAATGTGGAAGATTTGATGTCGGCCATCCCTGTTTGATCATGCCACCTTTCCACTCAAAACTAAGTCCTCCAAGTGGATATATCCACAGAGTTTCCAGCACACATTTACAATCTGATATGTTTGCATCTTTTGAGGAGCTTGCTATTTGTGCATATTGCTTCAGCACTCAGCTTCATGCTTACACAGAAACAAATTTATAATCACTAAAACTGTAATCAATAAATAAAATATGAACTAAAACACAATGAAACACTAAAATATGTACCCTGATTTATGTTTGAACACTTCCAGCACTGTAGTGTGCAGAAGAACAACACATGTCTTTAGAAGAGCCAGAGAATTGTAGGTGCTACACAGTTATAAATTGTGTTTAAGAGCTGCACAACTCTCCTTCCCTTTCTCTGGTGGAAGTGAGATAGGAGATGGCCCTTGGAATGAGATGTGTGTATATCACTGATCATTGTTGCTGGAAAGTTACAGAAGTAGCGTGTATCTGACCATCCCCTGCGGGCTTCCAAACTGGTGCCTGTCACACTGACAGTGGTTAATGTCTCACGTAGCCCCATGTTAACAGTGTGTTTTACAAGTATGAAATATGACCACAATTGTAGAAACTATATATACTAAGAGTGTTTAAATGTAAAAAAAAGTGTCTTATCTGTAACTGTAATTGGCAATTACAGTAGTTACTAGCACACCTTCCCCTGTTACATGACATAATGATATGACTCTTTTCAAATAAAAGGATGATGCCATGGTGAGAGGGACACATCAGTGGTTGCAGAGAGACTGGTTAACATTCCTAAATCCATCCTATTGTTCAGTTTTGATTAGCTAGTATGAGTAATCTGAATATATAGAAACTGGGACCTATAACTATTTTATCCTCACTGAAGTACCTATTATATCTTTTTTCAGGCAAAGAAGACCTTTCTCTCAATTTGCTAAGTTATCTCAAGGCAGTCTTCCAAAGTGTAAAATAAGTACCAGTATGGAAGAAGGAGTAATATGACATAAGCAAGAGCTGTTCGTATACAATTCTTTAGGATTCTTAGGCATTATAATACTCCTGCTTTTTAAATGCAGAGGTTTTCTTTTTGTCTGTTCCTCTATAGTTTACATCCAAGAAAATGTCCAACAGTGATGTATTCTTTTTCTTCTAACAGAAGTAATCTAAAAGTCATTACATTCAGTGAATTTATTTATTTACTTTACACATCTAGTTCTGTAGGACCAAATTGAGGAGGAAATCTCCAAGGTCATGGAACGTATCAGTAGATGAAACTACAACATAAAAGTAGTAACAGATAAAATAAAATGATTATGAACCCGAAAAAGACAAGCCATAAGTTAACAATATGCCACAGGAATCAGCTTAATTTTTCAAGGAACTCCTCGACAGAACAGAAAGAGTGACCCATGATAAAGCTCTTCAGTATCAATTTGAAAGTACATGGATTACTGCCAAGATCTTTGAATTTTTATAGTAGCTATTTAAAATGGATGCAGCAGTGTACTGAGCATCTTTCTACACAAGAGTCAAGGAAATGCAATCCAAATGCAGACTGAATTTCTGCCTAGTATTCACTGAGTGAAAGCTGCTAGTTCTTGGGAATAAGCTGATATTGTTGACAAGAAACAACAGTAAAGAGTATGTAAATCGAGAGGCCAATGTCAGAATACTCAGACTAGTGAACATGGGTCAGCAAGAGGTTTGCCAACTTACACCACTTATTCCCTAACAGCCTGATTCTGAGTCAAAAATATCCTTTGAGAATGGGAAGAGTTATTACAAAATATAATACCATATGTCATAAACAAACGAAAATAAGCTAAGTAGATTAGTTTTTGTGTTGAACTATCACTTACTTCACATACTGTTTGAATAATAACAACAGCAATATTAAGTGTTTCAAAAATATCCTGAATGTGGGCTTTCCATGACAGTTTACACCTATCTGAACACCTAGAAGTTTGAACTGTCCAGTTTCACTAATCATATGCCAATTCTGTGCAATTAAAATGTTGGGTTTAGTTGATTTATGCGTTAGAAAATGTAAAAACTGAATCTCACTGTGATTTACCATTAGCTTATATTCTATAAACCCTGAATTCATGTCATGAACTGCACTATTTGAACAGTGCCAATGTTGCACACAACATCCTTCACTCCAAGCTACTGTCATCGGCAAACAGGAATATCTTACAATCCCTTATATTATATTAGAGGGCGTATCATTTATATAAATGAGGAATAGAAGTGGCCCCTAGTAATGACACCTGGGTCACCCCACCTTATGACCATGGCCCGCTCAGACCCCACATCATAGCCATTCTCAATATTGCGGATAATGCCTTTTTGCTGCCTGTTGTTAAAGTAAGAGGTGAACCAATTGTGAGCTACTCCCCATATCCCATAATGGTCCAATTTCTGGAGTAATATTTTGTGATTGACACAGTCAAATGCCTTACTTGATTAAAAAAAAGATACCTATCATTTGAAATCTTTTGTTTGATCCATCCAGTTCCTCATGGAGAAAAGAGAATAAAGCATTTTCAGTCATTAAACCACTTCTAAAACCGAGCTGTAGATTTGATAGCAAGGCATTTGATTGCATTCCTGTTGACATCCTACTAAAGAAATTGGAATACTATGGGTTGCAAGAGAACACTTTAGTCATCATCACTTTTATTTATTTATTTACTATCCCAATGATCACATTTGTGATATAGGATTTGTCAGGATACATTTTAACAACTTCACAAAATTTTTTTCTATGCTGAATTCATATGAATCTATCTTATGTTTAATACAATATAGAACTAATAAGTGTTTTTATAGCATAATTTTTTATGTGCTTGACAGACTTATTCCTTGATGTTGTGATTTCATTTGTCGCATTTATGGTATCATACATTCTTATACAGTTGGGCAGAGCTATTCACTTATACTGTAGTGACATTTGTTAAGCATGTGGTTCTTAATCTTCTTGTGTGCTTGACAGACATATTCATTGATGTAATTTCATTTGTCACATTAACTTAAACATATATTCTTATGCAGTTGCACAGAGATATTCACTTCTACTGTAATAACATTTGTCAAGCATGTGGTTCTTTATATTCTAATACAGTTGAGCATAGAAATTCACTTCCACTGTAATAACATTTGTCAAGCGTGTGATTCTTTATCACAGTTTTAAATTTATCCTCATTTTCCAACTCTTTTATATGTTTTGGTAGTGCATTAAAAAGTTTGATGCCTTGATTACATACATGTTTCTGACTTTGGGTCCTTGATACAGCTTGTAAGTGGAGATCTCTACAATGTTATGTATCGTAATTGAGGTAGTCTGTATTGGTTTTTATTTTGTCCTGATTTCTTTTGATCACCAATAGACATTTCAGAATGTATAATGATGGAATTGTTAAAATTTTAATGCTTTAAAAAGGGGCCTACAATGTGTTTGTGGTGTGCTCTGGGTCATTATCTGAATAGCGTGTTTTTGTAATTTGAAAATATCATTTAGAGACAATTTGTTTTTCCACAGAATACTATTCCATAGCATGCAGTGGACTGAAAACAGCGAAAATATACTAATCTGGTGAAGTCATTACTCCAAACTCTTGAAATTATTCTAAGTACAAAGCATGCTAAATTTAGTTTTAGTGCTAAAGTTCACCACATGGTCCTTCCAGTTTATCTTCTCATCAATGTGCATACCCAGGAATTTTGCACACTGTACTCTTTCAAGTTGTTTGCCCTCCATGGTGGGATTTAGGTCATCATGTTCACTTATTTTTCCATATTGCACATAATTAGGTTTCTTTTGCATTCAGTATTAGCTTGTTTGCGCTAAACCATTTTTGTATATCTTGTAGGACATGGTCCACAGTACTGTGCAATGTTTGCTTCATGTCACTAACTATTAAACTAGTATCATCAGCAAATAACATGATTCTAGCTTTTCTCTCTGACAGCTGAATACCATTAATGTAAATGAGGAACAGCAAGGGGCCTTATACACTTCCTTGGGGTACTCCTACTGGGACCTCCCTTGGATCTGATCTTAGTTTAATTTTTTGGTTAATATTCAGTGCTGTAATTTCAACAACCTGCATCCTCTTTTCCAGATATGACTCAAATCACTTTTTTACCAGTTCTCTGATACCTATAGCTTCAAGCTTTTCCAAAAGTATGCTGTGGCCAACAGTGTCAAAGGCTATCCCGATTACAGTTTTTCCCTCTTCGAATTTACTGATTATTTCTTTTGTGTATTCCAGTACAGCTGCTTTGGTACTTCTCCCAGCTTGAAATCCATTCTGATTACTGTTTATCAGTCTTCTTACTTGAACAACAGGAAACAATTTGTTTCAGTCAGGAATTTGCATTCTTCCTTGCTCAAGATAGACACAGGTTTTCCCTAAGTATCTATCTTCTGGCCCTTCTTTCACATTGTTACAATCAATGACCTGCCTAACAAATACCACATCCTATCATACGTTACATAGATGATACTACACTGTTTACCTCTCATCAGAACATCTCTGAACTCAATCACATAAAAAAAGAATCTCCTGGCATAGCTTTGGACTGGTTTACTGCTAATAAACTCTTTTGTAATCCCAATAAAACACAACAGCTCATACTAGACATGACAAAGTGTATAGTAAAACTTCTAGGTATTCACATTGACTCCAAACTTAATTGGCAAAAACATATCAATAATGTCTGCAAAAAGATATCTCAGGTATCATACCTATTTTTGAAACTAAGGGACATGGTAAGCATGAATTACATTTGGATGACATACTTTGGACTTTTCCAATCGGATATATCGTATAGCGTTATTATAAGGGGGCATTCCCCCATGTCAATAACATTTTAAAAATACAAAAGAAAGTTTTGCGTTTAATTTGTATGACAGGTCATTTGGAACATTGTTGTCCACTCTTCACCAGGCTGAAAATACTTACTGTTTTGTGTGTGTGTGTGTGTGTATATATATATATATATATATATATATATATATATATATATATATATATATATATATATATATGCAGGGCTTCACATTAAAAATAATATGACACAACTTGTTGTCGGGGGGAGGGGGGGGGGGTTGCATGACCACAATATTAGGGCTAAGTCGAAGTTAGATATACCTAGGCACAGGTTAGCAACGTCTGGAAATTCCCGCAAAGTAAACCAAATCAGAATTTTTAATCAGTTAACAGTCTTTGCTCAGACCATGGATATAATTAGTTTTAAACATAAGTGGTACATGGTACAACCGGTTAACAGATCACCCTTTTTATAATATTTAAAGACTATTTTGATTTACCAGATTATTATACGAACATTTAAAAACTGTTACTTTTAATTGTATTATTATGTACTGCATAAACTTTGTAGAACTAACTTTATCTTGTATCAAACTGACAAAACCCATATCAATGTGAAATGGTTTATGGTGAATAAAGATTCTTGATTCTTGATTCATTCTGGAAACTGACCATTCTTAAACAAAAAATTACAAATATGGCTAAGTAAAGGGCTAACATAAGCTGCACTTTACTTTAATATTCTGTTAGGTACCCCATCATATCCACGAGAGTCCTTAGTCTTCAGTGACTTAGTTATTGACTCAATATCCCCTTTTGTCAGTATCACAGAGGAGTATTTCAGAAGTCAAGATCAGAAAGGCATTTTCCAGGAGAGTTATATGACTCCCTGTAGAAACTAAGTTTTTATTTAATTCACCAGCAGTGATTGATAAATACTGTACATAGGGTGAAGGCTCTAGTTTTGGCCACTACCCCACTTATGGCCACCTCAATGTCAAAGGTTAATTTTTAAGCTTCTCTGGAATACCAGCCAGTTCTACCATAGATTATAATAAACTTTGTGAAAGGCTCTATTCATTTGTCTACATAATCATTCTTTTGTCTGTTTTTGTTTGGAGACACCATTTTGTGAAATGATCAGTGTTGAAGAAGCTGGGTTTTGCAGAAGTTTTCTTTAAGCAACACATGATCTGTTTTTCATATTTTACATGTTTAAATAAAATGTCAGAAGAAACTTAATCTTTTCAGAGGTAAGATAAGACATAATATTTTCATTTCTGTTAAGTTTTAAATGGCTCAGACTAAAAACATGTTATCAAAAGTATGTGTCCATTAACAGATCCATATTTAGCCCTGGTTCTGGGTTATGGCCACGCATGTGGCCATAAGTGGAGACATATATGTATTCTGTTTTGGCCACTTCTGAAAACTGATACAAAAACGTCAATATTGATGTTCTGTCCTACATTACACTAGGCTAATTTTATTTAAATAGGCTTATTAAAAGATTTTTGGTATTTTTATGTAAATACATACCGGATTGAAACTTCCTGGCAGATTAAAACTGGGTGGCAGAGCGAGACTCGAACTCGGGACCTTTGCCTTTAGCGGGCAAGTGCTCTACCAACTGAGCTACCCAAGCACAACTCACGCCCCGTCCTCACAGCTTTACTTCTGCCAGTATCTCGTCTCCTACCTTCCAAACTTAACAGAAGCTCTCCTGCGCTCCTTCATCAATATTGACATATATTCAACACACAGCAGCGTTTTACAAAATACAGATATTCCTTCAACACCCACCAACAGTCTTATTCGGGCAGATATATCAACAACCCACAATAGTATTTCACATAATTCAGGTACTCCAACTTCCAACCATAGTCCATCTTCAGTGCGTATCGAAGTGACACCACCAAAATCATTAGCAACAGTTTTTGAAGGTGTCATCACTTGGCCAAAACCCAAAGAACGAGGCACAAAAAGAAAGAAAGAACACCCACCCACTGTTGTGACTAGTGACAAGTGGGTGGAATATCATGAACTGAAGGAAAAAGAGAAGCAAGAGAAGGAGCAGGAAAAAAGGAAGAGAAAAGCTATGGAGGAGTTAAAGTCCAAAGAGCAGCACTTGGCATTATCTTCTTGTAAAAAAGGGGAAAACAAGAAACATACAAGAGTTAAGTGATAGGCCGACAAGTTTTTCCCAGAAAGAAGAACGGACGGACAGTGGAAGCAGTTTAGATGACTACGTAGGAGGAGATGAAGATGATATACCAGAAAATGTGAAACTATCTTCGAGTGAGAATTTGAAAGTAGGGGACTTTATTTTGGGAAAATTTAGTTTAACAGGAAATAGAACAACAAGACCTGCAATTTTTAAGTATGTATCTGTAATTTTGAAAGTGCTTTCTGATTCTGAATATGAAATTCAGTGCCTAAAAAGTTCTAATGTTCAGAAAACTTGTTTCGAATACATTGAAAATGATGTTTCGACTAGAACGGGTGAAGATATTATAGGGAAACCGCCAGATCCAGTCTTGATGCAAGAAGGATGTTCGTTAAAAACAAAGTTTCCTGGTTCCATTGATACTCGTAAGAAATAAACTTGTCTGGAAGTTGATTTAAGTAATTACTGGGACAATACTTTGCCTAATGATTTTTTTTTCTGTTCATTCAGTTGCTGTACCTTTTACCTATTTGATGTATGTTTGTTGTCTTATATACTCGTATAAAGCACAAATTACCTTCTGGCACATGGATTAACAGTTATTTTAGCCATAGTTTTATTATAATATGAAGTGGCCATAAGTGGGGAAACAACTGGCCATAGGTAGGGTTTACATGGCCAAAACCGGGGAAATGCGCCATTTATTTTTCGATATTTTTTTCTGCTTTTGTTATACAACTTAGAATATTTGTTTTTACATGGTTGTAATGTGTAGACTTTGAAGCAATAGATATGATTTTTTGAAGTAATTTGTATACTTTCTTCCTATAGTAAAAATGTGATGTATCTCAAATTTCCCTTAATGTGGCCATAACTGGGGCCTCGACCCTATATCTGATCTATCAGTAACAGAAATATTTTTACTATGACCTCACTTTGTATTGTCAACCTTGTGCTGCTGACCAGACACTTCCTTCACAACTGACCATATGGTTTCAACTCAAGTCCATGAATTAGCTATTGTATTTGCATACCAAATACTCTTTGCTTCCCTAATAACATTTTTAAGCACCTTACAATACTGTTTGTACTTGGCCACTCCAGCTCAATTCTGACTACTTGTAACATTTTGATATAATTCCCACTTTGTTCTACATGGTAGCCTTATCCCACTAGTCAGCCACCCAGGCTGCCTTTTTCTGCTAGCATTCTGTTTAGAATGTTCTAATGGAAAACCAATTTCAAACAGTGTGAGAAATGTGTTAAGGAAACCATTGTATTTGTCATCTATGTTATCAGCACTATAAACATCCAGCCACTCTTATTTCTTAATGAGTATTAAAAAACTCTCTATTGTCATTGAATTAGCTTTCCCACATAGTTTGCAATTATATATAACATTTGTTTGAGTACAAAAACCTTTTAGTGGTATAATATGTGCATCATCATCTGAAAGGCCATTCACTCCTTTACTGACAGAATGCCCGTCTGGTACTGAAGAATGAATTCAAATATTGTCTATGGCTGTGCTACAGTTTCCCTGCACCCTGGTTGGAAAAGACACAATCTGCTTCATGTGCAATCATATACAAAATTAGTATAGAAGTCACCACATGTAACTAATTTCAGTACTTCCTATAAAGTGAACCAAAAACCCTCTATGGCTTGTGCAGAAGAGCTCTGAAGTCAGAGTCAGGGGACTTATAAACACTAAATTCAACTGCCCCTGCACAACATTCAAATACTTGTTCAGTGCAGTGCCGTGATACGTCTATGGACTCAAATGAAATGCTGTTTTTTACACACATAGACACTCCCCACTCCACAAAGAATTCCTTGAAGAACAGCCAGCTAATCTGTATCCTGGTAAAGGAAGCCTCTGAACTCTCAAATTGTTTGAGTGGTGCACCAATAATGTCAGAGTCAACATCTATAAGCTGTTCACTAACTTACCTCTTATATTTTAATGAAGAATGGTAATTCCTTCACTACTTGGATACCTGACCTCCTTTGAAGGTGATTGCTTTGTTAGAGGGACTTCCTTTGAAGCAGGGATACCTATCAACTGAGTTCATTCGAAAAAAAAAAAAAAAAAAAAAAGGTGCAGCTCTAACACCAACTACTACAGGAATTTCCCTTGAGTTATCCCACAACCACCCACTAGACTGTCACCTATAAGCTTCGCCGGTCTTCCTTCCCATACCTATTGAGGTGCACATCATGCCTAGTGAAACATGATCCACTGATAGACTCAACTGGCACCACTACAAAGTGAGCCATGCCCTCCGCCATCAGCACCTTCCCCAGCCCCATGTTAACATGCCTCCCTCCTAAGGGTAGCAGAAAATATGGAGATAAAATGCTCTTCCAAAGGCAAAGACAGTTAACTTACTAAAGAAAGACAATTCATACTCTCCCACCAGAGAAGAACTAAAACCTTTGTTGAATTGGTAACACCACCTTTAAGTTATCTTTGCAACTAGAAATTGAGTCAAAGTTCATTTTCTGAAAGACTGAAGTATATAGTCCTAACACCAATATACAAAAGCAAGATAAGTAACTGACATCTGGTTAAAGACTGAACTCCACCTTATCATACTCCCATTTTGTTTTAAAAGGTAGCTTACAACAGAATACCAAACTATCTTTCCAAGACAGGTGTATTAACAACATTTCAGTTTGACTGTTGTAAATGCTTCTCCGATGAGATGGCAATGTATGACCTCATGAACACAATTCTACAGAACTTTATTATAGGAGTTACCATGTAGGAATTTTCTGTGATCTTGTAAAGGTCTTTGATAGTGTAGATCATAACGTTCTGCTAAGTAAGTAAAATGCTATTGCATTAAAGAATTTTGTTTTATAAGAATGGACTCATATCTCAACAACAGAAAACAGAAGGTTACATTAGCAAATAAAATGCCAAGAATAAGATTAAATTCACATTACAGACACCTTAATTATGGTGTATTGCAAGAATTTGTGCTTGGCTGCTCCTTTTCTCAATGTACATAAATGAATTACATGGGGACCTGCAGAACTCTTCAATTACTGTAATATTTCCTGATGGCATAAGTATATTGTTAAAGGGTCCAAACACTTTGATACAAGACATAAGTAGGAGAATAATCACACTGGCTTACAACTGGTTTAAACATCGTAAGCCTTAATCTTACAAAAACCCATATTATGCAATTCCAAACTCAAATGTGACTTACAGGTACTAGAAGCAGGGATCAATTGGTGAAGTTCTTGGGCATCCATATAGGTAATAAACTAAGGTGACATCAGCATGTGGATAAGTTAATCAAAAAGCCCAGTTCTGCTTACTCTGCACTTAGAAATCTCTCTCACTTTGTTACCATACTGTCTGATAATCTTCTAGGGCTTTGCATCAAAGGTGAAAAAAGTATTTATTCTACAGAAGTATATAATAATAATTTTGTGTACAGTTCATAATCTTACATTTTGCAGGGAAGTAGGGATTCTTACACTTACATCTCAATACATGAACTCCATAATATTATTTGTAGTTGATAGCAAGAATAAAATGTAGATAAACTGAGCAATTACAAAGGAAGGATTAGCCACTGACACTAGTTCAACATTTACAGGGTACACACTACTGTGCTCTCTCTACAACTATCATTCATGAAGGCTTCTTCCATATAGGTTAGAGAAGATCTCTAGCAACTCCATTCTCACCTGAAGAACTGGGAAGAGCAATGCAAGAACTGAGAGAAAATAAACCAGCAGGCTGTGATAACATACAAAGTGAACAAATAAAGCAGTTTGGTACCAAAACTAATGAATGGCTATTGAGGATGGTGAACAGACATTTGAAAATATTTCAAGCTCCTGGACTGCAGAGGAAAACAGAATTAGTGGCATCACCCAAGACTGACAAAGATCTGACTGAGCCAAAAAATTTCTGTCCTACTTCCTTAACCTGCTATCTATATGAGGTATTTGAAAGAATGATTCTGTCAAGTATAGCAACCAAAATCAGTATGAAAGTTATATCCGAACAAGTGGATTTCACACATGGAAAAGTGCAGTCTAGCCAAATATTAAATCTGATTAAACACATTGAAGAGTGTTTCAAAATGGAATTAACGACTGCTGCTGCCTTTGTTGACATTTTTGCTGCATACGATGCAGTAAACCACTAATGACAACCTACAAAATTCTACCAAATAATGAAGGACTTGTGACTAATGCACATCTTAAGAGGAATGTTACAGAATTGAAAATCTATGTACCCCTGCTAGGGGAGAAAAAGTAGATAGAGCAATCCAAAGAATGGACTGTCAGAAGCAAACGTTCTGCCCCCTAAGCTGTACAATGTACACAAATGACCAGCCATACCAGCCTGAAATAAAAAGATTCATACAGGCAGATGACATTGCTATCATTGCTCAAGGAAGAACATCTGAAGAGTGTGAAAGAAAACTGACACAGGATTTGGTTCCCTTTTGGATTTGCTATGAAGAAAATAACCTGCAATCTAATCCAGAAAAAAAACTCAAGTATTGAAATTTCACCTGCGTAATAGAGAAGCCACAAGACTGTTGGATGTAAAATCTAGAGGCATTACAGTACACCACTACACCAAACTAGAATACTTGAGAGGTGACCTGAAGCGTACACTGCATTTAAATAACACTGCACTGAGCCAAAATGTAAAATGTGTGCATGGAGCAACATTATATGAAATTGACTGGTTCAACATGAGTTCTTCGATCATCAGCAATGTAACTATGTTTTGCAGCTGTAGAATATGTGGCAGCAGTATGAGAGGTTCTTGCCACTCCAAACAAGTATAAGGTGCTTTAAATGACGCTGTCAGGACTGTCAGTGGATGTCTGAGGCCTGCACCTGTCCCCAAATGTTGACCCACTTCTGGCCATAGCTCCACCAAATATCAGAAGCAAAGTAGCCAGTAAAACAGAGAGTCAAAACAGAAGATTGACCCACAGCACTTAATGCATAAGCACCAAACCGTTCAAATTCATCTTTAGTCAAGGATGAGCTTTATCTAACCAACGTGAGACCCGCCATATTTACACATGAACTCTCTGCAAAATGCAAACATGCACCTGAAAAAGGAAACCATGTAAGGGCAGCAACTACAGTACAGTACATAGAAGACACTCAATAGTTTAAGAACATTAGTCACAAAATGGACGGTAAACACAGTTACGTGAGGAGATCTAAAAGTGACCAGTCGAATGCAGAGAAACATGAATAGTTGAATATTCACTCATGTGCCCAAGCATAGAGTTTGTTTGCATGACAGGAGATCTATTTTTATGGAATGACAAAGACATTAAAGCTGCAGAGTTTTGGAAGAAGAGATTTTAAATATTCTTGCACCAACACAGAAAGCAAGTAAGTAGACTGGATTTCATCTTTAGTCAAGGATGAGCTTTATCTAACCAATGTGAGACCCGCCATATTTACACATGAACTCTCTGCAAAATGCAAACATGCAACTTAAAAAGGAAACCATGTAAGGGCAGCAACTACAGTACAGTTAATAAGTTGCCAGTGGACATCAAGCAGGAAACTGAAAAGCCCCACATATTTAAAAACAGAGTTAAAGGACACCTCATTAGACACATCTACAATCTATCAGAATGTAAATTACACATAACTCTAACATTTGTATAGGACAGGTCCTGGCACTGACATACACAGCAGATAGTGAGTGGTCTGTGTAAAGTTACACAAAAACTTTACTTAAAACATTAAATGGAAACTGCAGCTGAGTAGCTCAGAAACAGGAACAGTTGCTTATTCCCAAGCTGCTGTTTGTCTCATAACATACATATACTAATTAATCAGAAGGTAATTAGCATAAGCATCATTTTCAGAAGTTTAGCACTAGGCATAATTTGTCACTAGCATATTTACATAGGCATCCAGCAAGGACTGCATCTCCCTGTTAATGTGGAACTTGCCTTATTCCGTGTTCCTGAGGGCTCTGCTTCATCGCAAGATTTACAAAACACAACCTAGTATTTCCATTAAGTAATTAATCAACTTCAACAACACATTAAGTTGCCAGTATCATATGTGCTGATGGTCTGATATTGAGTGAGCTAGAACAATCTCAAGAAATGTATGTTAGCACTCAAGGGTACACAATATGGCTATTGTTGTAAGTTTCTGTTCTAGTTTTGCTCTCTGAAGAAGCACTTCACCTAACATTCCTCAGTCCACCACTCCCAGGGCTATTAAATCAATGCTATTTATTAATTCCAAATGATTTACAGTATTGGGTTTCACCGCCCTTTTCTAGAAGGGAGGTCAGGGCGATAGAGCATGATATGGTGATATACTAAAAAAAAAAAAAAAAAAAATGTACTCCGTCTTCAGGACCATCTGACCGTCGTGTCATCCTCTGTGTAGGATGTGGATAGGAGGGGCGTGGGGTCAGCACACCGCACTCCCAGTCGTAAGATGGTATTCTTGACCAAAGCCACTACTATTCGGTCGAGTAGCTCCTCAATTGGCATCACGAGGCTGAGTGCACCCCGAAAAATGGCAACAGAGCATGGTGGCCTGGATGGTCACCCATGCAAGTGCCAACCACGCCCGTCAGTGCTAGACTTCGGTGATCTCACGGGAACCGGTGTATCCACTGCGGCAAGGTCATTGCCGATGGTGATATACAGTCACTTTTAATCAATTTTTTATGATCTTAATTTCAAAGGATTCTTTGATGATTTGGCTGCATATTTTACATAGCTGGAGCACATCTGTTTATAAGAAATCATTGAAATGTCTAAGTATGAAACTGAGCTCAGTGAATGGAGACTTGTAAGATTGTCATACATCCAGCTGTCAGTTGACACAGAGCTCCTCCAAAGTTTTAACAGTTTTGGGACCTATAGTCAGGGGTGTATACAAGCACTTTGATATAACCATTCATTTCAGAGTGTGCGATTATCATTTGCTCTATTTAGGAATTATGCAATTTCAGTGAGTGGTAGGAATGTGCACCCACCTAATACTTCTCCATAATCCTCATGATATAGCCTGACAGAGATTTGCTTACAAGAGTCCATCAAAATTTAAACCAGTAAAAAACTCATTAACAATGACACTGGGCAAATATAAGTAAGAAATAGGCCCTGACCTACGAATGCTTAATGAACAGCAGAGGTAAAGAACGAGTTCATTGATCACACCATAAATGTCAGACCCAAACAGATGTAAACATACTCATATGACTGGTCTCAGTGAATGTAAGCCAAGTGGAGCACCACTAAATTATTGCTTCTCTACTCTTCTGTGAGATGGATCGAGTCAGGAAAATCAATAGATATAAAGTTGGAGTCCACCAACATGATGTAATTAGTCCAAAATAACGGATGATGACATCTCAGTCTGTTGTGAAAATTTTATGCTCATCTTACACAAACGTCTACCCATATACAACTTTTCATAATGTGATCCTTCATTAGATCATAAATATCAGAGGCCAGTTTGTAGGTTAAAATAAGTTATTTAGGATCTTGAAGGTGTAGGCAATGATTATACTTTTAATTTACTGTACTTTTTATGCTATTTGATAGAGCAGACTCAATTTTTGAAGACCTTTTAAACTCACCAGTTAGACTATCTTTTGTGAAATTAATTAAATTAATGAAATTATATGTTAATATTATCGTATAAATGGAGATGCAGTGGCATAAAATGATGTTAGTTCAAACCACTTAGAGATATTGAACCTCTAATGTAATGAATATATACAGACAGTTTGAAATTTGTGCCTATCCATGTGTCTGAATAATGAATTACTTCTGACATTATTAATGTGTGGAAAACACTCCCCCAGAAAATAATAAATTAGGAATATGTACCATAGGCATTACAATCAGTGACACGATTTACATTAGTTGAGAAACTGGTACTTTTTATCTTCACAAGTTGTCATTTTTTATATCAGCTCTTTAATCACTTTTAATACTTCTCATTCATTTCTTGGAATTATTTTCTAAATACACACAGCTCATAGACACTTCAGTTTTTTCCCCAATTTACCTAAAGTGTAAAACATGTAATGTTTAAAGGTGTAACAAACGTGGCCATAAAAATAATACAGACTGCACAAAACCTTAGGAATTAATGTGGACTAATACTTTGGGCTTTTTTGAGTTGAATTTGCAAGCAAACTTTCACAGGACCTCCACTCTGTCTTCCTATGCAAATTATTTCAGCAGTTTGCATCTTTGAAGGTTGGAAAGATGCATACTTAGTTCACTTTTAGTCCCTCATACCACACAGAATTATATTTTCTCACAAACTCAATAACTGTTTCAAAGGAGTTTTCACTTTTGAGCAAAATTCAAGATATTTAACATGTGACAAAGGTGAAGATTCATTCTAAAACATATTCAAGGGAAACTTCCTGTACATATTTATATACAGCACGCGTTTTTGTGTGTTTCAGATACCAAACTGTATACAACACTCGCTGACCTGAGGCTAGCCAAAATTGACAGCAAAGTTTAGTGAGGGAAAGCATGGTGTGTGCAGTTAGTGTAGGCCTATGTACATATCATCTGTGTGCGTGTGTGTGTGTGTGTGTGTGTGTGTGTGTGTGTGTGTGTGTGTGTGTGTGTGTAACATATGCATGTTGTTTGTTTATGACTCATCCATAAGTCAAACTTGCTACATGTAAAATCCTATGTAATAGATTTGACATGTCCGATAATATTGTGCTAAATGATCAGAGGACAAATAAATAACTAAATAAATTCTTAGAGGAACTAACAAAAAATGACTTCATCACAATATACATGTTTCAATTTCTAGGTTTTCAGTGTTAAATATTTCACTTCGAATACCACAATAATGCAGTAAACTGATCAAAATAAATAAGAAAAACCTCAATGTACCAACTCTTGAAGAACAGGAGTGGCCATGTTATATGATAAATACCTTGCAAAATCTCATAAGTAGCTCAAAGTTTACAGTGAAGTTAATTGTATGTTTATAATGCTGAAGCACACTAAACACTGCACATTTAACTTCACTTCCGTTCTCATTACTTACGATTCGGTTGTACTCGAAGAAGGCAGAAATTGTGACTTTTACACAAATCTCAAACTGCGTCA